>NC_090647.1:514968136-515178136 GCF_040937935.1 Hyperolius riggenbachi | reverse complement strand
AATACAACGTTTCGGGGCATAGCCCCTTTCTCAAGTAGGTGACAGTCTGATAAGTTTACAATAGTAGTCACACATTATATACACCCCACTAAATTCAAACAGACCAATCGTAGGCTGGGACACACAACCAGCCAATCATAATGATAAGGTAACAAACGAACCTTATGGGAGACTTCGCAAGGTGTCTGGGGGCCAATGGGAAGAGGGAACTACTCACCTGCGTGGATATGCTGCTCAGCCGAGATCCAGCCCCACGCCAAGCCAAACGCCGCCATCCGCGCCCACACCCCGCCCCCCGAAGGGAGGGGATGCGAACGTATTGGTCCGCCGCACGGAGAGGCACCATGTGACCACTCACGTGGCCACAGACTGGGGACGTGGAGCGCAAACAGCGCAGTGACACGCAGATGGTGTAGCGTGCACTGCGTACTCGCTCATACACGTCACCAGCCTGGCGCCTCCCCGTGCGGCGCAACCATGGCAACGCCAAACGAAGCGAGAGACGAGACCCCGGATGGCAACAAAACACGCAGACAGCACACACTGTAACAACACCAGGACACAGAAGCTAGGCATTGGTGTATACCATATGTTTATTTGTTATAATTTTTATGTATGTACATACTGTATATACAACATATGTGCCTTATAGGTATATGTAAAAGCTATTCTTCTTCCTCTTTTTCTTGCTTGGGCCTGTGCATATATCTATAGCAGTAGAAAAGGCATACATTTGAAAAAAGCCACACACTAATTTAGGCGTGACGTTAAATAACAATATTAATAACGGTAAATAACAAGTTAGGCACAAGGCTAAATAACAATAGCCATAACAAAACCGGTAAATAACAATTTAATTGCGTTATTACATTATCGGTAAATTTACCGATAGTCTACCACCTGACTATAACCTAACCTCTCCCTACTCTCACACAGAACCCTCCCCTGATGGTGCCTAACCCTAAGACACCTCCCTGGTGGTGTCTAACCCTAAGACCCTACTGGTGGTGCCTAACCCTATGACCCCCGATGGTGCCTAATTTGAAGACCCCCTAGTGGTGCCTAACCCGAAGACCCCCCTGGTGGTGCCTAACTCAAAGACCCCCCTGGTGGTGTCTAACTCAAAGACCCCCCTGGTGGTGCCTAACGCAAAGACCCCCCCTGGTGGTGCCTAACCTTAGGACCCCCCCTGGTGGTGCCTAACCTGAAGACCCCACTGGTGGTGCCTAACCCTAAGACGCCCCTGATGGTGCTTATCCCTAAGACCCCAATAAAATTGCTTATTTATTAATTTAAAGAATGGGAATAAAGTTTAGAGTCAATTGAACACATTTTTCATTAGAAAAATAAATATATTTACATAGATCTGTGCATGAGTCCTGAAAGAGGGACAAATGGGGAAGAAAGAGGGACGGAGGGACTGGGTTCCCAAACAGGGATGGTCCTTCCAAAAGAGGGACAGTTGGGGGCTATGATTATACTGCAACATGCATGGGGTGGGGCTAAGGCATGCAAGCTGGTGCTATTACCACCCCTCACAACAAATGCCACTCCCCATCCCTACATTACTGGGGGGAATGAGTAATCAGGACATAGGATTGGGAATGGTTAAATGACAGTATTAAACATAAAAATACTAAAATAATCATATAAATGGGTCTATTCAAATGGTACCTGAACAGGCAGCACACTGCAATTTTATCATTACTAATGCAAGGGTGCACCGCCCATTACACTCTTAGTGCACACGCATTACCAGGGTCAGCATTAGTATAATCATAGTGTTATAAATTTAACAAAAACATTTTATGTGTTAGAAAACCAGGTAAATATGAAATGCTATAAAAGTATATAGGAACTCCGGTTAACTCCCACATTTCAAAAACACATACAGATAAGTTAAACGGTTCCCCTCCAAAACTGTCCTTAGACTATGATAGGTGTGTTAGACTAGGACTATGGTAGGGATTCGATTGTGGGCTCCTTCAAGGGAGATTTAGGCTGGGTTCACAGTGGTCAGTTGCATAACCCACATGTTATAATGACTGTGAACTGAAATGGCCATAGATTGTAATACAAAGTCTGCATGCAGCGAGTCAGAATAACATGATCCGTTACTGTGAACAGACCCATAGAATTGTATAGGCAGTGAGTTGACGTGCAGAATTTTTCTGCAATGCAACTGACCACTGTGAACAGGGCATTAGTGACTTGACCATAGACTCTGAAATGTGCTGAGGAAGATGCTATATAAATATACAATTATAATAATAAGAGGAATATTACAAATGTGTCGTGTTAGTGAGTGGCAAGTTTAATGCAAGAGGGTCTGAGTCCTCCAGAACTTGCCCTTATAGGGAATCTGAACTATCGTGAAAGAAAAATTCAAGTGAGCTGATTGCAGAAGCTGAACACTATAGTGTTAACTGGGTGTGTCTACAAATGAATTGTTGTGGCTTTGCAAAGGGGGTGTGGCATTCACCAAACATGCACACTACCCATGCTGCAGTTTTTGCATTGCTAATAAAAGCAGCCAAATAACAGCTGGCTACAGAGGGAAATATAAAGGTAATTTTTAAAAAATTTCAATTACAAAATAGTTTATGTGGCACTGATAGATGTTGGAGCAACTCCTTGATAACAATATTACTCTTCCTCAGAGTGCAGTCTGCTTTCTGAAATCCCTTTACTAATGAAAACCAGAAGAATGGAGGGGTGTGCAAGGACAAAATCTCCAGCCATCCACATTTATTTTGGATCACCCCAGGGATGGAGGCGGATCTAAAATGAATTGGGTGGGGTCGGGATTGGTAGATATTCGGCCCTAGGGATTGTTATTTAGATTCCATGGAAATAAAATTTCTGCATTTCCAATCGGAAATCAGAATTTCTGATTGAAACTTGGAAAACAAAAATCGGTTTTCCGCGGAAATACCGCATTACTGCAACTTGGTCATTTTAGCCCAATCACAGAACTCGGAAGCATTGGACCAATCAGAGAATGTAGAGTCAACTCGGAGGTATTTAGCCAATCAGAGAATGCAAAAAAAAGACCCAAAAAGTCTCCCCAGATATTGGAAAACAGAAATCGGAAATCTGTGGAATTGGTTATCACCATTGTCAGAAATAGGAATTTCCGTGCAATCATTTGGCATTTGGGACGATCCCTATCCTGCCCCCTCAAACCTGTAATGGAAACTGTGGCCCATATCTTATTAACGTTTTCTCCAAAAATATATTTTCAAACTTTACCAATAAAATACAGTACCATAAAAGCACCCACCAAGCAAGAAATTATTTAAAATACATTTCATAATACTTTTTTACCTACTACTTCTTTAACTACTTCTTAGTACTTTTTCAGTTAGTGCTAAAAGGTTTTTTTTTTATATAAAACGAAAACTTATCGCCTGGCAGAAAATTTAGGAGAAAAGCAAATTGGCTAAGGGCTACAGGGAATAATGGACTTTCTCATGCAAAAACCTAGCTTGCTTTGTAAGCTGAGTGACATGGAAACCCATTTTATATCAATTCAAAACTTTACCTACACAAGATTTAAAACAAATCTAAAACATTTCCTTTTCAAATATTTATTTAATAGTTTAAAATAAAGCTGATCTAAAATAATGAAATGCTTAATTTGACTAGCTGAAGCTGAAAGATCAATTACACATCAGAAACTCATTGGGTTTTTGTTATTTTGTGTTCTGCAGCTGAGATGGAAGCCATACTGGCTCTCAGTCAATGTTATCAATTTTATTTATGTTTTTGTTTTTGTTTTTAACAGGGTTATGAATTTACAAATCAATGACGGTATTATATATTTTTCAAATTTGAAGTAAACCTTATTTTGCAAATAAACATTAACCACATGGTGCAGCCATGTTATTTATTTTGCAGAGCTCCATGGGGTTTTTAATAGCAAAACACACCAGGACCTCCCTTGCAATGGGCAGCTCTCATAGTATTTACTTGCAGTATCTTACTCACTCAATACTTCTGCATTGTCTGCTACTTCCATCATGTAGTTCTGGACTCTCTCTTTCATTGGAAAGTCAATCATGGTCACAAGTGGTAAAAATTAAACATTCATATGCCACATTTCATAGTAAATTTAATAAAAAAAAGAAAATAGATTCCTTTTAAAAGGTGCCGTTAGAGTTCTCTTAAGGCGCCCATACATTCGTCAATTTTCCATTTGGATTCACTGCAGATTCACTTTATATACTCGAAATCAATTCCCCAAAATGAAAGATCACCCCGATGGAAAATATGGGTCAGCAGTCCATATACATATACAGTGGGATGCGAAAGTTTGGGCAACCTTATTAATCGTCATGATTTTCCTGTATAAATTGTTGGTTGTTACAATAAAACATGTCAGTTAAATATATCATATAGGAGACACACACAGTGATATTTGAGAAGTGAAATAAAGTTTATTGGATTTACAGAAAGTGTGCAATAATTGTTTAAACAAAATTAGGCAGGTGCATAAATTTGGGCACCACAAATAAATAAATGAAATCAATATTTAGTAGATCCTCCTTTTGCAGGAATTACAGCCTCTAAACGCTTCCTGTAGGTTCCAATGAGAGTCTGGATTTTGGTTGAAGGTATTTTGGACCATTCCTCTTTAAAAACATCTCTAGTTCATTCAGGTTTGATGACTTCTGAGCATTGACAGCTCTTTTTAACTCACACCACAGATTTTTAATTTTATTCAGGTCTGGGGACTGAGACGGCCATTCCAGAATATTGTACTTGTTCCTCTGCACGACTGTCTTAGTGGATTTTGAGCAGTGTTTTAGGGTCGTTGTCTTGTTGAAAGATCCAGCCCTGGTGCAGCTTCAGCTTTGTCACTGTTTCCTGGACATTGGTCTCCAGAATCTGCTGATACTGTGTGGAATCCATGTGTCCCTCAATTTTTACAAGTTTTCCAGTCCCTGCACTGGCCACACAGCCCCACAGCATAATGGAACCACCACCATATTTAACTGTAGGTAGCAGGAGTTTTTCTTGAAATGCTGTGTTGTTTTTCCTCCATGCATAATGACCCTTGTTATGCCCAAATAACTCAATTTTAGTTTCATCGGTCCCCAGCACCTTATTCCAAAATGAAGCCGGCTTGTCCAAATGTGCTTTAGCATACCTCAAGCGGCTCTGTTTGTGCTGTGGGCGGAGAAAAGGTTTCCTCTGCTTACAGCATCTCCTTGTGTAAAGTATGCCGAATGGTTGAACGATGCACAGTGACTCCATCTGCAGCAAGATGATGTTGTAGGTCTTTGGTGCTGGTCTGTGGGTTGACTCTGACTGTTCTCACCATTCGTCGCTTCTGTTTATCCAAGATTTTTCTTGGTCTGCCACTTTGAGCCTTAAAGGGGAACTGAAGAGAGAGGTATATGGAGGCTGTCATGTTTATTTCCTTTTAGACAATACCAGTTGCCTGGCAGCCCTGCTGATCCTCTGCCTCTAATACTATTAGCCATAGCCCCTGAACAAGCATGCAGCAGATCAGGTGTTTCAGTGGTTCAGACTTATAAGTCTGATCTGACAAGACTAGCTGCATGCTTGTTTCTGGTTTTAATCAGATACTACTGCAGAGAAATAGACCAGCAGGGCTGCCAGGCAACTGGTATTGATTAAAAGGAAATAAACATGACAGCCTCCATATACCTCTCTCTTCAGTTCCCCTTTAACTTGAACTAAGCCTGTGGTCTTCCATTTCCTCAATATGTTCCTAACTGTGGAAACAGACAGCTGAAATCTCTGAGACAACTTTCTGTGTCCTTCCCCTAAACCATAATGGTGAAAAATCTTCGTCTTCAGGTCATTTGAGAGTTGTTTTGAGACCCCCATGTTGCTACTCTTCAGAGAAATTTAAAAGAGGAGGGAAACTTACAACTGACCCCCTTACATACTCTTTCTCATTATTGGATTCACCTGTGTAAGTAGGTCAGGGGTCACTGAGCTTACCAAGCAAATTTGAGTTCCAATAATTAGTTCTAAAGGTATTTTATTGGAATCAATAAAATGACAACAGTGCCCATACTGTATTTATGCACCTGCCTAATTTTATTTAAACAATTATTGCACACATTCTGTAAATGCAATAAACTTCATTTCACTTCTCAAATATCACTGTGTGTGTCTCCTATATGATATATTTAACTGAGATTTTTTATCGTAACAACCAACGATTTATACAGGAAAATCATGACGATTCAAACTCAAGCTCAAACTTTCGCATCCCACTGTCGATATAAACCCAATGTTCCAAAACAATATATTCCTTTCTCTAAAGAATCGATGATTTGAATCTGCAGGGAATCAAATGGGAAAATCAATGATTGTATGGGCATCTTAAAGGGGAACTTTATACCGATCCGATACCTATTTCCAACAAGAATTCTCTACCTTTTTTCCCGAATAGATCATCAGGGACATCTGTGTGGCTGCTATTGTGGTGAAACCCCTCCCAGTGTGATGTCAGGACCATGGTACTATCAGTTTACTGGGTAACCTCATTGCATACTTCTGTGTATCTATTGTGTAGTGTATGTATTGTAATCTATGGCCAATTTAGGGGGAAGTCAATTAACTTATCTGTATGTTTTGGGGATGTGGAAGGAAACAGAAGTGCCCAGAGGAAACCCATGCAGACACGGGGAGAAAAAACAAACTACGTGTAGTTAGTGCTCCCGACTGGGACTCAACCCGGTGACCCAGCGCAAGGCAAGAGCACTTACCTTTATGTATAAAGGGGAAAAAAAACTGGTGATCTCAAGGAAATGTCATTCCCCTGCAATCATTTAAGTTCATTGCCACTGTCATAAATATGGAGAAGTTAAAAATGATGTCATTTCTGCATTTCTGCATTTCAGCTGGAAATGAGAATCCTGGAATAATTATTTAGAATGTCATAGCTACTTTTTTGGCAATAGTACAGAGCTGTAGATGGCAATTGAAAGGTATTTTTTAATAACATGAAAATGTTACTTACAAAACATACATTCTACATTTTAAAATAATCATGAGGACTGAATAGTCATAAAAGAGTCAGTAACATGGAGGAACTACTTCTGTAGAAAACACTGGCCCATATGCAATTCAATTTTTTAACCTGAGTTTTCTCCTAGGAGATAATTTTTCATCTTCAATTTAAAATAACTTTCTAGTACTTTTCAACTAAAAAAATACCAAAAAGCAGGTGAAAAAGTACTATCAAAATTATTGTAAGTATTCTCTTGCTTGCTGGTGGCTTAAAAGGAATTTTATTGTCAAGTTTAAAAATATCACCTAGGAGAAAACTCAGGTGAAAAAGTTAATTGCATATGGGCCATGGAATCATTTGCAGCTTGAAAACGCCTTGTAGACTTTTCTGCTTCTTCCGACCACTAGAGGTCGCTGGTGGCAGATAGTCTCTCTATTAATATGAAGGAGCAGTGCATCTTCTATCTCTGAACAGCAACCTCTAGTGGCCAAAGGATGAAGTAGGGGGGTTATATTTTAAGAGTGCATAGCTGCTACAACATCAAGATATTAACCAATCAAAATGTTAAATCCTGTAGTTAGCCAGTCATTGTTTAAAGTGGGATTTGTCATACAATCAAATTCCATTTACCCACTGCTTTGTGTTTATTATGCAGCCTGCAACCTGACCCTGCATTGTAAGCACTTCAACCTAACCAGAAATGTTTCTGATGTAATAAATCTTATCTCAGTCAGCCTGGCTCTATTTGGTACATTGTTAACAAGAAGGAAGCTTGTCATTAACCCTCCCACATTCCTTCTCCTCACTGACTGGCTGAGGGCAGTTCAGTGAGCTGCTGAAACACAATCTATGCCGTGCTCACATGTGTTTACAGAGCAAGTTATATATAGAGGCACTCTGGCTTTGCATTGACCTACAATTGTGTTCTCCTTTCTCGATTGCCTGATGAAGCGGGATGTTGGCCCGTGAAACGCGTTGCATCATATTTGGAGATTGCTTGTGAAATAAATATGGTTGCGTAATTAACGGCTGATTTTGGCCTGGTCATTTGTGTACCTGAGGGAGGTGAATCCACCCATGTCCCTCTTTTTAGACGGATTTTAATTCATTTTATCCTATTTTTGGCGCCTCTATTATTCTTGTTTACTTATATATATAACAGTGCAGTTTCTAGGAGAAAAGAAAAAGTAAGGTAGGAAATGACATCAGGATTGGCTTCAGTCAAAGGAAATGAAAACAGAAAATGCCTGGAACAGTTTTCTCTTTAATATCTATATAAAATTCACTGAAATCGAAATGTGGACAATACAAATGTTACGTAAGTATTTATCTACATATATATATATATATATATATATATATATATATATATATATATATATATATATATATATATGTGTGTTTTTTTTCCTGGGATAGTGTGGCTGTCCCTCCTGCTTTAAAGCTGCTGCACTGCAATTTTTTAAAGAAAAATCTTTTATATATATATATTTTTAGGATGGTACTGGATAAATCTATAGGGAAAGCCAAAAACAGTTTAAACTGTGATTTTGTCAGGAATTTAACATGTTAATGAAACTGAGGGCACCATCCAGCAGCTAATAGAAGTGGCTGCGTTGAGAATATTGATTAAACTGTCTTTTGTCTCTGAGCGTTGAGGGAAGGAGAGGAGCTTCCAGCAGGGACAAATTCAACGTAAAAGAACTCTATCCTGAATATAGCAATCTGTAATGCAGCGTTTAATTACAAAGTATAATAAAGCTGCTGCAGAAAGAATAAAGAAAGAAACTGGCAAGTAATTGTGTTAGTCGTATACAGCATTGTGCCCGATGCGAAGAAACGTAACCGCTGCAAAGAGGAAGGCGGTGACTGTGATGAAACATTATACAACACGAAAAATGTATGAACGCATAATGCAAACCAGACATGACCAATCAAACGCCTGGGGGATGCCCAATCTATGTCTATGTATTTTAGCTATGCCTGAAGATAGAGAGAGAACTACGAAGGAAGAAACTGAGGACTATGAAGATCAGGCTTGAGGTTTCAGATATCTAGTAATTTCTTGTTCCCAGCACAATGCGTACAAAGGGATTGGAAAATAAACATAGTAGAGTTATGAGCAGTGGCAGAGCAGGATTATCCACCAGGCAACCTCGGCAGGTGCTGGGGGGTGTCAAGGGGCTCATCTGCTGCCTTCTTTGACCTCTCTTCACTTCATGTTACCAAAAGGACCACAAAGGGGGCACCAAATTTACTATCTTGCCTAGAGCCCATTACATCTTAATCCATCTCTGAGCAGTGGTGTAGCAATAGGGGGTGTGGAGCGGATCAGGTCATTTGGGTGCGGGGATCGGTAGGTGTCTAATAAATACCTGTGATAATTATCGGGAATTGGGAACCCAAGCGATGAGTTAGTTGCCTGATGAAGGTAGTAGCTGATTGGCTACTACATAGGAATTAATGGTTGTCACTGATCAGTAACAACTAGCGATTGATTTGGCACCGAGATTACGTGATTCAATTCAGGCACTTGCAGGAGGGGTTAGGGTTTGGCTTTAGGTGTGTGGAGCTTGGTTTAGGCACAGAGAGGGTGGTTAGGGTTAGGCAGTAAGTGAAGGGGTTCAGATTAGGCACTTATGTGGGGGGAAGGTAGGGTTAGACGTAGGTGCGCGGGGGGGGGGGCTCAGTTTAGGCACAAAGAGGAGGGTTAAGGGTAGGCATTAGGTGAGAGGGCTCGGTTTAGGCACTTACAGGGGGGTAAGTATTAGATAGGGGGGTTGATTTGAGCACTTAGAAAGGAGGGTTCAAGTTAGAAATCGCGTCAGGTAGTGAATAGTAAAATATTGGTAAACTAAATTACTGATATTTTACTGCTAGAGCACCACCTGGCTCCAGCGCCACTACAATAAGTACTTGGTGTGGAGGTTGTGATGCACCAGGGTCCATAGAACTGACGGGCCCCCACCATACGCTGCGTTAGCTCTTTATTGCTGCTGTAGTGTTAATGATCACCTCTCTATGTGCTTGCATTAGTGGCAATCATCAATAAACCATTATCTCCCTCTGCTTATACCTCTTGCAAACAGAGCTTGTCCCGACTCCTCGGAAAGTTTTGGCGGTCTGTAAAAGGGTGCTTTTCCATTGATAAGTGATGCGAATGCAGCTACCTCGCTGCATCGCATTACTTTCACTGGCGTTACTTCCGCATCTCCCGATACGGAAGTGTATGGAGGGGACGGCGGGCGGGCTGATGCGGCTGTGCGAGAATCTGTAGCATGCTGCAGAATCTCGGATCGCTCCGCACTGTTCTGCATGCAATGCACGGAATGGAAACTGTTCCATTGCCGTGCATTGGGATAAGACAGGGCTGTCTTCATTTCTGGGCCCCGTACAGGGGAAAACCTACTGGGCCTCCCTCACTCCCCGCTGAACCCCCTATATTTAAGGTGGTCATCGGCAATCAGCAAAGCCCTGTGACACATGTAATCCTATGGAATTACTCTCACTGCAATGCTTGAGCAGCGCTTGTGATTTGCAAAAAATTGCAAACTCACCGCATGCAACATTTTTAAAGCGATTGTGATTTTCATTCACAAGGAAATGGCAAAATCACAAAAAAAACCGCAATGCATAATTTACCGGGGGGAGGTGAACAAAGCCACATACACTGACAGTGTGTACATTCTGTGACAGAGTTGCAGCTGGGGCCCATGTGCATGGCATTGTTCGCCGGGCCCCAGACTCACTCGGGCCCCATACTGCAGTCCCACCTGTGATGCCCTGAAGGCGGCCCTGCGCGGTGTGATACGGCTATGTAGCCACATGGCATCTAATGGAAACGGGCCCTAAAGCAATAATTGGGAGCCATGGCTCTCTAGGTACGCCACTAAGTACCTAGAGAGCCCAGGCTCTTTCGTTGTTATCCTATAACTTCACCAGGTCAATAATGACTCAAACAAGCATGCTAGTCATGGTCCGCTACAATCACAGTACAGAAAAGTCCTGGTTATTTGGATGCTGGGCATCTGGTGTCAAGCCCAAACTTAAAGTGGACCTGAACTCTTGCACAGGACAGAAGGAAAACATAGAGAAATCCACCCTGTATGTATTTAGAGAGTTTAGATGGTCCAATTCCCCATCATCTGTGACTAATCACAACTGTAAATTGATCTCTTAACTGTGTCTGCTGACTGCCTTGGCAGAGCAGCTAATTTGTAAATGCAGGATGTTAACCCTATGTCTGCTTCCACGAAAGCAGGAAGTAGACACACTGTAGATTTATTGCAGGATTTGTATCAGCTGTAACAAATAAATGTTTTTCTTTAAAGGTTATTATGATGTTGCTTATCTTTTAGAGCAAAAGAGGAAGTTATGGGTTCAGGTCCGCTTTACGAGGACCTGTAGTAAAAACAACATAATAATTTTTTTTTTTATAACAATATTCATTTTTAAATTATTTAGTTAGGGTTTGCACACTGTAAAATCCCTGATCTACATTCTGAAATGTATCACAGGTGGCAACATTGCTGTCAGGTGCATCACTGCAGAATGTTTGTTTCTGAGAATTCCAAAGCCAATGAAAGTAATGCCTAGTCTCCCAGAAAGCTCTGGGGCGAAAATTCCACCTAGCTAAACAGCCTAGGCCAAGCATCACTGGGAGGGCTACAAACCAATACAGAGCAATGTATAGATAAAGAAAGGGTACTTATCCGTTAGCCGGGCGCATCCGGCAGGTGGCGACAAAACTCCACCAGAGTTACATCTTTCCCTACTATCCATGTCTGCCTGGAGGGGGAATAGTAATTAGCGCCACCTGCCGGATGCGCCCGGCTAACGGATAAGTACCAAAGAAAGTGTTTTTGATGCTGAAACCACCAAAAGTGGGTATCCTGAGTAATTTACTGCATTTCACTATATGTCACTACAGGGATTCTTTAAGCACTTCTGGAGGTTGCTCTAACCCATCTGTCCATGGCATGGCAAAGTAAATGGCATAAAAAGCTAAATGTAATGGCCCCAGTAATATCCACATCACTGATAAATAGAGAAGGTCAATGATATACTAATAATTGTATGAAAACTGCATGCAAATTATAGGCAAATCGCATGCGGCTTTGAATTGGTCCAATTAGAATCTGCAGGAAATGTATTTGGCTGTTCCAAATTTGTATGCAAGTTGCATCAAATTTGCATTACATTTGCATGCAAGTCAGAATTATCAGTATCTCATTTACCATCTCTACTCATTTGCTAAGACATTTGTCTAAGCTTATAAGCTTAGCTGTGGCAAAGTAGGAGCTCTCCCAGGTCCTGAATCTGGCATAAGACAAAAGCACTGAGCAGCTGAATCTTTCCTCCTTTTCTCATTTTTATTATTATAAAAAAAGGATAAAACATACAAGCCCAGCCCTCTAGGTAAAAAAAAAAAAGAGGTAAAAGAAGTTGCGAGTAACTGTTGGGCATAAAATCCAAAATCTGTTGTTTTTATCTGGTAAACAAGTAATAAGGTTGCTAACCAGGCAATCCAAAAGTGAAAAATCACTCTTATTTTTCTTCTCCATAAAACATCTTTCCCCAGTTTCCCTGGTTCTTATTTGGTAGTTGGTACATCTGTCGCACAAAGGAAATTGCAAAGCATGTTGGGTTTTCTTTTTTTCTTCTTTACTTTCCCCCCAGACTTAACTAATGCATCCTGATTGGCTGAAGCCTCTTTCCCTCCTGTTTTCCCCTTTCACACCTCTGTTCCTCTCTGATTGGCCACTATTTCTCAGTGCACTTTCTACTGCATACCTGGGTGGGAGTGTCCAAAGACTGAGAGGGGGGCGGACAATCATACACAGACAGAGTAAGGGAGGAAATTATGTCAGGATTGGCTTCAAGATAGACGCAGACAAAATGGAAAATCCTAAGAAGGATTTTCTCTTTTTTTACTATAGAGAAATCACTAAAATCAAAATGTGGACAGTGCAATGCATGTGTTATGTTATGTAAGCAGAGCTAGTATTTAGCTCTAGTATTTCCTGTAAGTTTGGAAATTTTCAATAAAATTTTGTTTAAAAAGAAAAAGCAGAATTGACTACAGCAGGAGATGTGATAAGTATGCTTATCTTACTCCATGATACACAGTAATTTCAAAACCACTGTTAGGGCTAGTCACACTCGGTGATTGGAGCGCCGCTAGCCCGCGATTTGCGGGCAAAATCTTGCAATTCAGCGTGATTCACGCTTGTGAATCCCATTTAATAGAACGAGAGTCACAGCGCAATCGACACCCAGAACGCTGCATGCATCGCATTTGCGATTGATCGAAATTGCAAATACCTGCAGTGTGAATGTATCCATAGGGATACATTGTAGCAGCGCTTTGCTGATCGCCAAGTGTGAACCAGCCCTTAGGCCTCTTGCACACTACATTCGATTCCGATTTGCGATTTTTAATCGGTACTGCATGCTGCATTTTTACAGCGTTTTTCTTCGTGTTTTGATAGCATTCAGGGAAAATCAGAATCGTAAATCGGAATAGCAAATCCGATTTGCAGCGTGGACCTGAACTCAGAACTTCCTCTCTGCTCTAAAAGATAAGCAACTGCATTATAAACTATACAGCTTACAATAAACTCCTACATTAAATCTGCAGTGCATCTACTTCCTGCTTTCACGGAAGCAGACAAAGGATTAACATCCTGTGTTACATATTAGCTGGGTCTGCCGAGGAATGCCTAATTTCTGTGCTGACACAGCTGAGAGATCAAATTACACTAACCCGATTTATTCTTTAGTGTTCAACCCACGGCTGAGAGGAATCCATCAAACACTGACTCAGATGTGAATATCAAGGATTTACTTGTTACCTAACAATCGTCTACTAGTAACTCCACTCAACCAGTATAACTCTCTGTCAACACAAATATACACTTTCCTTGCACATCACAGGTCAAAAAATACAATCTTCTCCTCTTCACAGCCGGTGCGCCGGTAAAAGCTGTGGGATAAAAAGGTTAAGTTACACAGATACTTTTACATACAATAAATTGAGCTAAAACAGATCTTCTCGTACAATCATCAACCACTATTCAATACAACACCTTTAATCACAGTACTATTCACTGAAGCATAGGGGCTTGGGTAGAGACAGGCCTACTGAGCAATTCAGTTCCTATACAGTCTCAGTCCCTTGCTTCCAAGTCCAAGCTATATTGCTCAGCAAAACCTTAGGGGATTGGTAACTCTCTGTAGTATGGTACTGAAGCAATTTCCACAGTTCTTTGGTTGGAAATATGGCATCCACATGAATGTTCACTTTACTCAGAAAATCTCTCAAACTCTTGCTCTTTATACTGTACTTCTCAAACTACTGTATCTCTTAGGCACCACTTTCTTGGATAAGAAATCCCAAAACAATAAACAAAATAAAGAAAGAATCAAAAAGGGGTTAGAGAAATAAAAATAAGTAAAATAAAATAAAAAATTGACCAACGCACCCAGCTATACCATCTATAACTCTCAATACTGTATGAACTTTATGCTGAATAAGCTCTATTTTTTGGTAGTGCAAAACTTGAATCTCCAACTTTGTTGACACTTTATCTCTGTCAGATGCTGCTTCACTTTTCTTGTTGCAACTCTCTCAATGTCACTGGATACAAAGCAGCTCGATCATCACTCC
The DNA here is from genome assembly GCF_040937935.1 of Hyperolius riggenbachi. Lineage (NCBI taxonomy): Eukaryota > Metazoa > Chordata > Amphibia > Anura > Hyperoliidae > Hyperolius > Hyperolius riggenbachi. The sequence continues at coordinate 515,163,473 of NC_090647.1, read as the reverse complement.
TCTCTTTTATTGCTGACAGGTTAACAGATCTATTTTTGTCTCACTGACAGGTTCTCTTTAACTCCAGATTATGAGCTCTCTCTCTCTCTGTTTCCCAGTTGCAGGCCTTGTAGTTAAATAACACAAACAACACTTTTGGTTCACTGTTCATCTCAGGCCTTAGCAAAATTAACTAAAGAACTAACAAACTGTTAACTGATGAACTCTTGTATTGATGCAGGCTGACAGACATATATCTCTCTGGGTCAGTAACATTGCTTGTGGCTGAGCTATGTATCTCTGAGGGGTCTGACCGAGGCCTTTCACTTTCTGGTGACACTGTTCTCTCACACTTAGTATAACAGATTACAGTTCCGTTTCCCTTGACCACCACACTCCACCATAGCACAAATCACAGTCTTGTCCTCACAAGGCCACTGCTTCTTTAAGTCTTTTATCAAACAGGCAGATTCTTGTCTCACCATGTTAATCAAGGGATACCGCTCAGTTAATCAGGGGATACCTCTCAGTATTCTGGGGTAACTGTCACTATCTTCAGACAACCTCCACTGATTTCTGGCTCCCACTGATCACAACCTGTGGCTTGCTGATGGCTCAATGCCTATACTCATCTGCCGACAGGATCTTGCTCCTCCTATGCACACTGCTCTGTCCTGCTGTAACATCAACTGGCCTCCGATCACTGCTGCGCTCTACCTCTGTGGACCCGCTTCTCTCCTGGGTGGTCTGGTAGCTGCCTGCCCGGCCCCCACTGGACTCATGAGGTAGCTGCTTACCCACGGCCCCCACTGGACTCATGGGGTAGCTGCACCTCCGCTGGCCTCTGGCTCCCTCGCTCACCGCCGCCTGACTGACTTCCGCTCTCTGAGGGAAACCAGTTAAAACCAGTTCCCTCAGGCTGTGTCTCGCGCACTCTGCCCCTCTGCGCCTGCGCTCTGCTCCCTTCTGGCTGCGCGGAGCTTCCAGAACATTCCCCTCTCTGTTATGCGGTTGCCTTAGCAACCAGTCTATGCGACTATCTGGCCGCTTAGGCCTATCTAGATGCGCCGTTTTGATTCCACAATACTAATCTTCAAGGCGAATTTTAGCCTCACATGCTAAGTTTACCTTACACATGCATATACATTTACACAATACATTACTCTCTTTTAGAGGGTTACAACACTTGTGATAACTTGAAGATGAGGGGGAATTAGACAGGCTCTCTCTCTCTCTAAAAACACTCGGGGTGCATTTTTCCCAGCGTCCCAAGAGTTCAGGTCCACTTTAACCTCCTTGGCGGTAACCCCGTGTGTGACACGGGGTAAGCCGCCGGAGGGTGCTGCTCAGGCCCTACTGGGCCGATTTACATAATTTTTTTTTTGCTGGACGCAGCTAGCACTTTGCTAGCTGCGCCAGCACCCCGATCGCCGCCGCCGCGCGCCCGATCGCCGCTATCCGGTGCGGCGCGCGGCCCCCCCCCCCCAGACCCCGAGCGCTGCCTGGCCAATCAGTGCCAGGCAGCGCCGAGGGGTGGATCGGGTCTCCCAATGACGTCCCGACGTCGCTGACGTCGGTGACGTCATCCCGCCCCGTCGCCATGGCGACGGGGGAAGCCCTCCAGGAAATCCCGTTCTTTGACTATCAGGAAATGCCGTTCTTCGGCTATCATGTAGCGAGCCCTCGGCTCGCTACATGATTAAAAAAATTTTTTTTTTTAAAAAACTGCTGCGCTTCCCCCTGGCGGTATTTTTCATACTGCCAAGGGGGTTAAATACTTTTTCCAGCAATCTTTTATAAATAATTGAAAAACAGTATTTATACATAAAGGTTTCCATAACTAATATAACCAAAGAGATACTTTTATTTAAAAACTGCTGAAATTCTCCTTAAATCATTGTCCCGTTTTACTTCCAGCCTGTCGCGCTCGGATCTGTCTTCCAGACGCAGTGATCCTCTAAGTTCAACTTCAAAGAACAGTAAACTCTTTGTAAGAGGAACATTTGGAATCATATCATATTCATCTATGTGAAATCTATCTCATAAGGGCCGTGTATCTCAGCATCAGCGCCTGAAGAAAAAGAGCAGAGCAAGTAGAAAATGTACTGTACGAGGAAGCCAAGATCCTTGCAGATACCGTGTGACTGACAGCCCCATTTCATTGTCCCGTCAACAGCTGGGAGATGGGTGGACAGATAAGAGTAGTGATTAGGCCGATGCGTTTGGCTTGTCTCTTTTCTCTTATATCTTGCGCTGCTCCACTTTTCTGCACCTTGAACGAAAAATCTCTCTCCGCGTCGTCATAAAGACCACATACCATGCAAGCCATTGATATCAGCTGCATCAACGAACAATGCAAAGCCTGAATTTACTATGACAGCAGAAAAAAATGAATCTATAGCTACAGCAGACAATATACGAAAGAATGCGCGAGATAAAAGGCCTGGCCGCATCACCATCGATTCTACGGGTATTTTGTTGAAATTTAAAGTGGGCTTTTGTTCGTACGAGTGAAATGGCCGATCAGCACATCATCCCAGTAAAAGCCATTTATATTGTTTGGGTAAAAAACCACTGGACCACCAGAAGAAAAGGGATTGAGGAACCAAAAGAAGATGTGACTTTTATTGTTGTCGTACACAAACCATAGAGGGCTTTTACTGAACTGTGATTGAATGGTTGATTAATAGTTTTACATTTGTAAGATGGAGATTGGTCAGTCCCTGGATGCTATCTGTAATGCTGGGAATACACGGCTCGATTCTGAGCCATTTAGATGGCTTGATAGATGATTTCCGACACGTCCAATCTCTCGCCCGATCATTTCGCCGCTCGATTCCACATTGAGGACAATGTAAAAAGATAAGAAAAACGAGCGGTAAATAAGAACGGCAAAATCGAGCCGTGTATGCCCAGCATAAGAGACACAGAGAACGGTTTGACATGCATGATATCTGGAGTTGGAGTTTAAAGTGTACCTGTCACAATCTTTCATAATCCTGTACTAATGAATACGTGTTTTTTTTTTATATACATGGTGAACTGTAGGCTAACTTAAAGTGAACCCGAACTGAAGCTCGGGTCAAAAATCACATACTTACCTAAGGAGAGGTAAACTTTTGGATCCTGTATAGGCTTCTTACAGTTAACTCCAGTCCCCCGTTGCTGATCGTGGACCCCCAAAAGGTTTCTAGCAAGGCTTTGTCAGAAATCTGATTGGGGCCGAGCTCCTCTTGAAGTACAAGTGTGGCCTTCTGTACCTGGGCGAGTTCAGCCACGCCTGTGTAGTAACCAGAGCCACCTGTGGACAAGCGGCTCCGCCCTACTGTGCAGATAAGGCTGCGCTCACGTGGCTGCAGTGTTCTGGAGGGCACCAGGCAATGGTGGAGGACAGAGTGGAAAGCTTCTGGAGGATCCTGAATCTTTCCTTTGCCTTAGGTAAGTATTACCACAAAATTGGCATTTGTATTGCCAATACTTGATGTCCATAACAAACCCTGTGATGCTAAACCCATATGTGCCATGCCCACACATCAACAACATGGGGCCAGCAGAAGAATCTTGCCTTTAATGTCTCCAAGAGTTGTAGTATATTAAAGTAACTCAGTAGCAACAGGTTTTGAATCCAGATGATACCATTTATTGGCTAATTTAAAAGAATAAGAATAAGCTTTCGGCTGGACAGCCTTCGTCAGATTCAATTCTGTTTGCTTACAAAATGTTGATACAGTCAGTAGTATGCTCACCTTCCTGAATTCTCATGCACTCACCTGTCCTGCGAGCCTGCAGCAGTTCTATCTCTTCTGGGAGCAAGTTTGAGAAACTGAGTTCAGGCTTGCAGGGGGAAAACCGCTTGGCTAATGAAAGTGAATTGGATGTTGCACATCAGAGAGATTCGTTTTTTCCCCACACGCAAACTTGGGGGCTGCTGCATTTTTTAGATTTCTGAAGCGTTTCTGCCTCAATAATAAAGTACAGGAAAGTGGAAAACCGCTCTGAAAACCACTAGATCAGTTTTCCAGGCGTTTTTATTACAGAAGCTGTTCAGTAACAGCTTTACTGTAACAATATATCAAATCTGCGACACAAAAACACTCCAAAAAAGGCTAGGCATGTTTCTAAACATGTTTCTAAACATGCCTAGAATCGCTCTGAAATCTGCTTCAAAAACCTCTAGCATTTTGCAGATCAGTGTTTTTGGTGTGCACTGGCCCTCTCTCTGTGTCTTCAGACAGCATCCCCGGCACCCTTTTAGACATGCATGAAAATGCACACACAATTGACTCTAGGGGGCAGGCTGACCAGCCAGCATCCCTGTTATCCCTCTAGTAGTGCAGGAGACTGCACATACTATTAACTGTAAAATTCAGGCACGTGTGGTCACTCCCCTGTCCTATGCACATGTTGTAGGCATTAGCAGATTGATAGCTGGAGTGTAATCAACAATGTGGGTGTTTCAGGACACGACTCTCGATTGGTACAGATGGCCGGAACTGTTCACCGGCGGACAGTTCCCCGCAAATTTCCATTGTTCGCGTTCTCAGGGAACTGCGAATATTTGGTGTGTTTGACCAGCACCGTATATATCATCATGGAGCCAAACTTTGACCCCTTACCTCACAGTCAGCAGGCACATGGCAGCCAATCAGCTAGCACCCTCTCCTGGACCCCACACCCCCCTATTGTTGTTGTGGCCCAAATAGCCCTTTTGAGGGCTAATACATTGGTCTCCTGTTTTTTATTTTGTGTGTGACACTCCACAGCCCACTGACACCCAGAGCTGTGCACACTACTGCTATTGTGCCCACATTAAGTTGCAGGCACAGCACCACTCCATTGCATTATTTGTAGGAATGTACTGTTATTTCTGCCCTTCAGGGATTAAAACTCGACTCTGCGTCAACTCTGTAATTTTTGGTGGGACTTTAGGCACGGATCCCACTCCGGCATGCCACAATCCAGGTGTTAGACCCCTTGAAACAACTTCCCATCACTTTTGTGGCCAGAAACAGTCCCTGTAGGTTTTAAAATTTGCCTGCCATTGAAGTCTATGGCGGTTCACATTTTTGCGAACATTTTCAGAAGTTCGCGCTCGCTATTCACGAACCAAAAAATTTGATGTACGCAACATCTCTATGGATTGGTTGTTGAGGAGTGTGCTCCTTCTCGATTGGCTAGCTGGGGTATAAAATCTGTTCCTGGTCTCATCGCATTGCCCGTGATAGCGTTAGGTCTAACTGGTAGGGTGTGCTCTTATCCGAACTTGTTTTGTGACCTTGTTTGTCTGCTTCCTGGTTTATTTTCCAATCTGTCTGATCTCCAGTGTATGAACTCCGGCTATTATCGACGAGTTTTGCTTATCCCTGCACGAGTCCCGACAGATATCTAGTTCCTGGTTTTGACCCTGGGCTTGTTCTGAACTTTTACTCCGTTAGTTTCTCTTGTACTTCAGTGGTTTGGCCTCACCATCAATACTTAATACGTACAAGTCCTGGGGGTGACCAAAGTTGGCTATAGGTGAAGAGCGTGGCGGTGATTGGGGCATAGGTGCTGAAAGGAAACGGGTGAATGCTAGAAAGCCTGACACTAGACTAATACACAATTGTTGGGCAGAAAGACTCTATAAAGCCACTTGACTTTTACTTTGACTTTCTTCGGTTTGATGCTTCTCCGTGATTGATGAATGACTGTTATTTACATAGGGTACCGATATACACAGAATTATTCGACAATATTTATGGTGAGTGAGGCTACAGGAGAGCACATATCAAAATGCTGGCAGCCTGATATCATTCTAAATTAGCCCAAGTTCAATTAGTGTGTAGCAATGATCAATATATCCATTATCTTGTTAAGAGATGTAATACATGCCAAGCATTTTACGACTTCCCAGAATCGCTTTATGAACAGATGAAAAGGGGATAAATACGACCACTGCGGCTGCTGCAGAGAAGAGCTCTTGGTGAGGCAGAAGCACGCTGGGGTCATTTAAGTTTGCACAAATATGACAAGGTTGCCAGTATTTGACTTAGAGACCTCGGTGTGCTTAGAACTTAGCCATAAAGATGTATTTGCTGCTTAGTCTGTTTGCTTAACCTCCATGTTTTAGCTTTCAAATATTTCCAAATGAGTACTAATGAGTGCGTACTTTATTCTGCGGCCAGAATTAATGAAAGGGTCAGTCTGGCCAAAACTGATATTTCAGGTCCTGGTAGATGCAGGAGGATTAAATCGACCACTGACTTTTCTTTTACATTCAGAGGCTCCAGCAATGTGATCTTTGCAACTTTTCAGAACCATTCACAGTCATCAATCATAAGGACAAGTGACAGTTGTCTCAAGATGTGTCATTTCTTTACCCTTATGCTGGATACACACCATGCGTTTCCGCGTTCGATGCGTCCGTCAATAGCATCGTGTCGATTATTTCCGACATGTCCGATTCAAGCTTCGATGGATTGTTAGGTCGATTTGCCATACTTTACATGGCAATCGACCTAAAAATCATCGAAATGCGTTCGGAAATGCTCGGAAATAATCGAATCGACGCGTATCGACGGACGCATTCAACGCGGAAACGCATGGTGTATATTCAGCATTACAGAGTCAACTCAGAGTTGAATAAGAGTGAAGGTTAGGGAATTATTTGAACCTGTGGCATAAGACATTTATGATCACCTTCTCTGTCGCAGGGGTTCTGCACAGAAAACTTCTTCTTAGTTGACCCCATATGGCACCTCCACCAGGGGCGTAATTACAAAAATTTGATGGGGCCTCCCAATGTTCCCACTCTTTCGCTTGCCAACTAGGGATGGTTGGAAATGCCCATTTCCGATTCCGCCAATTTCCGATTTCAGGTTTTCCGTTTCTCCAAATTTTCAGATTTCTGTTTTTCCGATTTCCGTTTTTCCAATTTCTGAGGTGTATTTTATTTGTCATTTTTTTTGCATAAAAGAATGCATAAAAATGACAAAAAAACAGAAATCAGAAAAACTGAATCTTGTGATTGGTCTCAAATTAATGAGGTAATCTGATTTTTGCAAAAAAAAAAAAAAAATCTGCATTCTCCGATTGGACCAATGCTTTTGAGTTCTGTGATTGGGCTAAAATTACCGAGTTGCAGAAATTTCAATTCCACAGAATCCCTATTGCCAACTCTTGGTGAACATTACAGTCTGAGGATCCATCTTGCGAGGGTCATATAAGTGTGGCCATCATAATCTGCACATCCATTAGAAGTGTAGCCACCAATACAAGGATGGACCCCTTTATTGGGGGAAGGGAAAGTTGGTAGTTGGGGCCTCCTCACAGCACGGAGCCCCTGCGGTTGCAGTTGCTTCTCCCTTGTAGTTACGCCCCTGATCTCCACACCTACCCCCTCCAAACTAACCCTGAACACAGTCTTCCATCCTTCCATCAGAAACCTCCCTTATGCAGTTCCAGTGATGAGATCATGCTGGACTTCAAGCTTCTAGGACGGCGGTGTCAAACTCAAATACAAAGTGGGCGGAAACTGTACACTGGGACCTAGTCGCAGGCCAACCTCAATGTCTAGTGGTCACCTCCCTACTCTATCAAGTTTCCAGGTGCCTAATGCCCCCCTCCCCCCCCCAAAAAAAAAACCCATATACAGTTCTGTGGTGTCTAGAGGTTCCCACCCTCCCCTATACAGTTCCCTGGTGTCTAGAGGGTTCCCTGGTGTCTAGAAGCCCCAACCCTTCCCTATACAGTTCCCTGATTTCTAGTGGCCCCCACCCTCCCCTATACAGTTTCCTGGTGTTTAGTGTTTTTCCCCTCCCCCATATGCATTCCCTGATGATCTAGGGCTTCACCTCCAATATTGTTTCCCTGGTGGTCTTGAGTGGGCCAAACCTAATGCAAAGGGGGTTAACCACTTGAGGGCCAAATTTATTGGCTCTGAGAGCCAAATTTAGCCCACGGCCCGGAGTTTGACATGTATGTTCTAGGAGAACATTGCTGCAGCCCAGGCTGATCTCACATACTTATTTCTAGGAGTGGGTTTTTTTTGCAAAAAATAGGAAGTGGCAAGGTACAGTGGCACCGAATATGTTGGCGCTTTATAAATCAATAATAATAATTTACTAGCTGCTTTTGACTCATTCAGTAAACTATCATTTTTTTAAATCAACTACGATAAATGTGACTCATACAAAGTAGGTCTGGGTAAGGGAACGAGGCGACTGCTGGAACAGAACTTTCCCTTCAAATGGAAGCACCTCAATATCAAATATCTAGAGACTTATATATCGGACCTTTTGGCTAATGCCTATGCCCATAATTTACCCGCATGCTGCAAACACTGTCTGCTGACTTAAAGAGGAACTCCAGTGAACAGTTTTACTGTTTACAGGTGATGTAGCTGCTGCCTGGTTTTTTGGCAGTTGGACACAGCTGTAAACAGCTATTTCACAGACAGGAAACTGCCAGGATTACGTACTCAAGAGTTTCTTGTGGGAGGGGTTTCACCACAATATCAGTCATACAGCGCCCCCTGATGGTCTGTTTGTGAAAAGGAATAGGTTTCTCATGTAAACGGTGGTATCAGTTACTGATTGGGATAAAGTTAAATTCTTGGTCGGAGTTTCTCTTTAAAGGATACCCGATGTGACATGATGAGATAGACATGTGTATGTACAGTGCCTAGCACACAAATAACTATGCTGTATTCATTTTTTTCTTTCTGTACCTGAAAGAGTTAAAACTTAGGTATGCAAGTGACTGTTCTGTCTGGGTCGGGACTGGGTCAGACTATAGCATAACCCTTAGTGATAAGGAATTGCAGCCATAAAACAATTTCCTGGCAGTAAATGGCTTCTGAGAGCAGGATAAAGATAAAAAGGGTCAATAGTTCATAGATTTTTAGCTCTGGCATACTTCAATGCATGTGCCATTCAGCAGAGACAATGAAACAGTAAAAACTTAAAAAGTAGATTTGATTATAAAATAAAACTGTGGGATAACTAAAAAAGTCAAGGAGGATAGATACAATTGTTTATCTCATTAGTGTATTTTTACCACGGATATCCTTTAAATAATTGGGATTTACCACAATTATCATGGTTAGGCAAGATTGCAGTGCGTAGAATGAACATCATGCCCTGTCTGTTGGATCACTTCCAGACCCTTCCGATACCAATACCATTATCATATCTACGTCAAACTCAAACGGTTTTTAACTCCTACATTTGGAGAAAGAAACCCCCCAGAATCAGGAGAACCATATTAATCAGGCCTAAACAGGATGGGCGACTTGCAGTACCTAATGTGGCATATAATTGTTATGCAGCAGTAGAATAAAGTGTGATGGTATTGCACCTAATTGTATTGTTTGTCAGCAGCAAGTTTGAAATATTGGGGGCTCCCCTCCCCAAATAGAGAGTGGGTACAAATCAAGAGAAGGATATTCAAACTGCGCTAGTTATTGTCCTATTACTGAATTATATTGTGACCACAAGAAGGGCCAATTGATTGACTGATTGACCCTAAGAAGGCCCATTTATCATTGAATAAAAGTCATTAGTATTCAGTATTGGCCTTCTTGTGGTCACAATATAATTCAGTAATAGGACAATAACTAGCGAAGTTTGAATATCCTTCTCTTGTTATCCAGCAGTCCTTACTAGGGCGGTGGACTGGGGTAGACACAGTCAATGTAAACAATGGACAGGTATTGAGCAGGCCTTCACCATGCATACATTGACCAACTTACTGTGGGCAACAAATGCAAACCCAGCAAAACTAGACCTGCCTCCTCTATGCGCCCGCATAGATAATTTTATGAACTTTTCAAAGATGTGTACAAGCCCACAGACTTGGGGGACAGGTTGGCCAGCTGTATAGTGATGTACTAATTACGATTTTGCAACATTTCATGCAATTTTATAATTATGACTATGAACGTAATGGAAGAATCAAAATCATGAAAAATTAAGTGAAATTGCACATTATTACGACTATAGATGACATTTTCCTAGTTGCCATTATGCTCATAATTATGATTTTTTTTTTGTGATGAAATCGTCATAACTAAAATATTTTTGTAATTACACACATTTTTCGTGACAATTTTATGCGTAAAACACAAAATTACAATTTTGTGTTACTCAATATTTCATCATTTTATGTCATTTTTTTAAATTATGCTAAATTACGAATGAAGCACAAAATTACAATTTAATGTGATATTATAACATGAATTTATGAATTATGAAGATTCTGATAATTACGAAATACATTTTAGTGTTCTAATTCCAAATTTGGAATCGTAATTACGCAAAAGCGAAATTTCAGCTCATCAGATATATATGGGGAAAGCCATCTTTTTCTGGTGGGTTGGAAATTCCAGCACATGTATGTTTTACATTAAATACATAAATACTGTCTACTCAAAAAGTTTCATTGTTGCATGCAGATAGGCTATAGCTGCAGTGGGCTTTTAACTTGTTTTCCTTTCTTTATTACTTTTAAATACAGCATTAGATCTGTGTCAGAGATTAGAGCAAAGCCCCATGTTTCCATGCCTGGATCTGTGATATTAATCCATACTCATGTACAAGATTACAGGCATTATTGGAGGGGATGCAGTGCTAATCTTCTGCTGTGATGATGAGGTTGTTGAAGCAGAAGTTAAAGTTAAAATTAATAGAAAAGAAGTGTAATGACGGGCGAGATTTGTAAAAATTAAATGGATTTCCATTCCAATCAAGTCTCTTTTTCTTGTTGGACCTGTCAAAGTGTCAGGCAGGGCCATTAAAGGACCCTGATTTATAGCGCAGATAGGGAGATAATGCTGGTGACTGTCTCTATCCAGTCGCCTCTGACAGAGAGAACAGTAAGCATAACCATATCACCACTTAACACATTCCCTGCTATAGAATTAAGGGGGTATGACGCACTCTATATAGCATCATTCATTGGCTTGCTGTACTAATAGAAAGCAACTGCATGATGACAAGGCAATCAGTCTTCAGTAGAGTAAAAATGTTTAAAATTTAGGCTAGGCTGTGGCTGGATAGTGTACTGGTTAAGAGCTCTGCCTCTGATGCAGGAGACCAGGGTTCAAATCTCAGCTCCTCCTGTTCAGTAAGCTTGCACCTATTCAGTAGGAGACCTTGGGCAAGTCTCCCTAACACTGCTACTGCCTATAGAGCGCGTCCTAATGGCTGCAGCTCTGGCACTTTGAGAATGTGTTTGTTTGTTTCTTCTTGTTTGTTTCTTTAAAATCAGTTTAAAAAGAGGAGGTAGTGGTGTACTTACCTCCTCCAAGAAAACACCAAGGCCTGGATTCATCAAGACTTATCAAATCAATTACCGATAGCTCGATAAAATACCGAACTCGATAAGTTGATTTCAGGATTCATCAAAGTTATCGACAGCTGTTAGCGAGCATTCGGCAATCATTCGTTAGTGATGCGATAAAACAAAAGAAAGTGCAATTCATGAAAATGAAAGTGGGTGTGGTTCAGCGTTACATTTAGGATTAGTTATCTCCTTCACTGCTCTGTCGTTATTCCTCTCAGATCGTTGCTGACAGAGAAGATGGAGCCATTTGAAGTGGTTATGTATCGGCTGAGAGTGATTCAAAGGCGCAGAAGGGCAAGAATAAGGTCTAGAAACATATCAATTTGCAAGAGAATGGATTTATTTGCTATACCAGGACATCGGCATTTCTCTTGAATCATCTTGTAAGAGAACACAGGCAGTGTCAGGGTTAACTAAATTGCTAGCTGCACTACATTTTTTTCAGAAAAGGCTCCTATCGAGCCGCAGCTGGCGAAATTGTGGGATTGTCCCAAGCCACTTCCAGAATCCTGGTCCAGGTGTTAAGGCCTATTTGGAATGTTGCTGAGTAGTGTTCAAAGGACTGCCTTTTTACCTACAATTCCACGGGAATCTTATGGCCTTGTGTTAAATTATCACTGTAAAATGGAAATTTCTACACGTTACCGAATGGTTACCGCATTGTTATCGATATTTTATCGAATTCACACCGTATTGATTAATACAACTAGAAATCGATAAACTTTGAATTCAGTAATTTAACGAACTGAAAAAAGTTATTATAAAGACAATGATGAATCGAGGCCCAAGTCATTGTTATATAATAATAACAATTTATTCAAAGCACTCCAAAAATGCAACACATTTCGCGGGTTTGAATCTGCTTCCTCAGGCAATAAAATGAAGCAATAGCAAAGTGGGTCAAAGGAAGAACCAAGAGCCTCATTATTATCATTACTGATACTCTGGTATCACGACTTACTACACTATATTGGGCTCTCGGTGTCCCTTTTTCTCTTACTCTTATTTACGTACTGGTGTCCTGCAAGCACTGAAGCTGTTCTGAAGTGAGGAATTCTGAAGGGTTAATGGACCACCAAAGCAAACACTATGACATTCTAAAGCTAAGTGTCCTTTTACACTTAAAGGGATACTGTAGGGGGGTCGGGGGAAAATGAGTTGAATTTACCCAGGGCATCTAATGGTCCCCCCGCAGACATCCTGTGCCCGCGCAGCCAGTCATCGATGCTCCGGCCCCACTGCGCCTGTGTTGCCATGTCCTTGATCCCACTGATGTCACCAGGAGCATACTGCGCAGGCACAGACCATACTGGACTTGCGCAGTATGCTCCTGGTGACATTAGTGGGATCGAGGACACGGCAACGCAGGCGCAGTGGTTTTCAGACTTTAAAGTCTGAAATTCCAGAAGTGAACCCAGAGGCGGGGCCGGAGCATCGGTGAGCGGCTGAGCGGGCACAGGACGTCTGCAGGGGACCATTAGAAGCCCCGGGTAAGTTCAACTAATTTTCCCCCAATCCCCCTACAGTGTCCCTTTAATCACTTAGGCCTCGATTCATCAATCATCATTGTCTTTGAGATAACTTTTTCCAGTTTGTTAAATTACAGAATTCAAAGTTTATCGATTTCTAGTTGTATTCATCAAGGTTTTTCCGCATTCGGTGTGAATTTGATAAAATATCGATAACAATTCGGTAACCATTCAGTAACGTGTCGATATTTCCATTTTACAACGGTAATTTAACACAAGGCCATAAGATTCCTGTGGAATTGTGGGTAAAAGGCAGTTCTTTGAACACTACGTAGCAACATTCTGAATAGGGCTTAGCCTGGACCAGGATTCTGGAAGTGGCTTTGGGACAATCCCACAATTTCGCCAGCTGCGGCTCGATAGGAGCTTTTTCTGAAAAAATATAGTGCAGTTAGCAATATAGTTAACCCTGGCACTGCCTATGTTCTCTTACAAGATGATTCAAGAGAAATGCAGATGTCCTGGTATAGCAAATAAATGTATTCTCTTGCAAACTGATATGTTTCTAGACCTTATTCTTGCCCTTCTGCGCCTTTGAATCACTCTCAGCCGATACATAACCACTTCAAATGGCTCCATCTTCTCTGTCAGCAACGATCTGACAGGAATAACGACAGAGCAGTGAAGGAGATAACTAATCCTAAATGTAACGCTAAACCACGCCCACTTTCATTTTCATGAATTGCGCTTTCTTTTGTTTTATCGCATCATTACCGAATGATTACCGAATGCTCGCTAACAGCTGTAGATAAATTTGATGAATCCTGAAATCAACGTATCGAGTTCGGTATTTTACTGAGCTGTCGGTAATAGATTCAATAAGTCTTGATGAATACTTATACTCTTGATTTTCAATGGCCAACGATGGCTCGGTTCCCACTATACACGTTTTAACTGAAATCTTTTTCACAATGCACTGCTATGGAAAAAAACACATAACAACGCGTACTAACGCACACTAACATATATCAACGCATTAAGTGTAAAAGGACACTAACAGCCCACAGAAAGGTCATTCCCCAATCTAACTTTTAATATAGTGATTGGCAGGACATAAATGTTGGGATGTGAATGGTGCAATCATTCAAACCAAACCAGTTTTCCGCGTAAAGGGAACCTGAAGAAAGAGGTATATGGAGGCTGCCATATTTATTTCTATTTAAACAATACCAGTTGCCTGGCAACTCTGCTGGTCTATTTGGCTGCAGTAGTGTCTGAATTACACATTAAATGATCATTCCCGATGCGATCCGTCATGATGGTCTTTCAAAATGAACCATCGTCAGGGTTCATCAGCCACCTCCAACCGTCACTTAATGAATGTTCATTAACCACTTAACAACCTCTGCCACGCTTATCTACGCCCCTTTAAACTTCACCTGAGTCACAGGGGCGTAGATAGGCAACTCCTGTTTATTTTGCTGCTGTGCGCGATCGCGATCGCGTTCGCGTCCGCGTGCACGCGGATGTGCATACGCGTTGGGCACCCGCTGGTCCGTGATTGGCTGATGTGAACATGTGTTCACAAAGCCAATGACGGTGCTCCTTCATGCAGAATGTGTGTAAACATTGTATGAGTCACTATGCTGTTACAGTTACTGAGATCACTTGTGAGAGGATCTCAGATAACTAACACAGCATTAGTGACTGATCAGCATCAGTCAGGTTTTTTTAAAATAAATTATACCCCCACTAAGCCCATTAACCCTTGCCTCCCTTAAATGTGAAAATTGCTGTGGTTTTTAGGTGAAAAACCCTGTGGCAGAGAAGTGGTTAAATGGGGGTTACATGATATTGTGCAAAAAAAAAAAAAATGCTTGTCAACTTAAAGAGACACTGAAGCGAAAAAAAATTATGATATTATGATTTGTATGTGTAGTACAGCTAAGAAATAAAACATTAAGATCAGATACATCAGTCTAATTGTTTCCAGTACAGGAAGAGTTAAGAAACTCTAGTTGTTATCTCTATGCAAAAAAGCAATTAAGCTCTGCGACTTTGAAAGTTGTGGAGAGGGCTGTTATCTGACTTTTATTATCTCAACTGTTCCTGGACTATTTACTTTTCCTCTGGCAGAGGAGAGGTCATTAGTTCACAGACTGCTCTGAAAGAATTATTTCGAATGCTGAGTGTTGTGTAATCTGCACATATTATAGAATGATGCAATGTTAGAAAAAACACTATATACCTGAAAATAAAAATATGAGAATATTTTCTTTGCTGCTAATCTTCTAGTAATTATTCATAGTACACAACCAATTCATTATATCATTTTTTTTTCCGCTTCAGTGTCTCTTTAAACACTTCAGCCCGAGAGTAATTTTCACATACAGGTGCTGCTCCCATTCATTTGCCAATAACTGTATTACTACTTATCACATCTAAATGATCTATATATTGCTTTTTTTCAGGACAAATTAGGCTTTTAGTGTGTGTTAATTTTGTTTAGTAATCACCTTATTTTCTATGCATTTTAAAGGGAAAATAAGGGAAAAAAAGAAAAAACAAACTATTTCTCCATTTACAGTGGGTTGCAAAAGTATTCGGCCCCCTTGAAGTTTTCCACATTTTGTCATATTACTGCCACAAACATGAATCAATTTTATTGGAATTCCACATGAAAGACAATACAAAGTGGTGTACACATGAGAAGTGGAACGAAAATCATACATGATTCCAAACATTTTTTTTTTTACAAATAAATAACTGCAAAGTGGTGTGTGCATAATTATTCGGCCCCCTTTCATCTGAGTGCAGTCATTTGCCTATAGACATCGCCTGATGAGTGCTAATGACTAAATAGAGTGCACCTGTGTGTAATCTAATGTCAGTACAAATACAGCTGCTCTGTGAGGGCCTCAGAGGTTGTCTTAGAGAATATTGGGAGCAACAACACCGTGAAGTCCAAAGAACACACAAGACAGATCAGGGATCAAGTTATTGAGAAATGTAGGCTACAAAAAGATTTCCAAAGCCTTGAACATCCCACAGAGCACTCATTCAGAAATGGAAGGAGTATGGCACAACTGTAAACCTACCAAGACAAGGCCATCCACCTAAACTCACAGGCCGAACAAGGAGAGCGCTGATCAGAAATGCAGTCAAGAGGCCCATGGTGACTCTGAACGAGCTGCAGAGATCTACAGCTCAGGTGGGAGACTCTGTCCATAGGACAACTATTAGTAGTGCACTGCACAAAGTTGGCCTTTATGGAAGAGTGGCAAGAAGAAAGGCATTGTTAACAGAAAGCATAAGAAGTCCCGTTTGCAGTTTGCCACAAGCCATGTGGGGGACACAGCAACCATGTGGAAGAAGGTGCTCTGGTCAGATGAGACCAAAATGGAACTTTTTGGCTACAATGCAAAACGCTATGTGTGGTGGAAAACTAACACTGCACATCACTCTGAACACACCATCCCCACTGTCAAATATGGTGGTGGCAGCATCATGCTCGGGGGGTTCATCTCTTCAGCAGGGACAGGGAAGCTGGTCAGAGTTGATGGGAAGATGGATGGAGCCAAATACAGGGCAAACTTGGAAGAAAACCTTTTGGAGACTGCAAAAGACTTGAGACTGGGGCGGAGGTTCACCTTCCAGCAGGACAATGACCCTAAACATAAAGCCAGGGCAACAATGGAATGGTTTAAAACAAAACATATCTATGTGTTAGAATGGCCCAGTCAAAGTCCAGATCTAAATCCAATCGAGAATCTGTGGCAAGATCTGAAAACTGCTGTTCACAAACGCTGTCCATCTAATCTGACTGAGCTGGATCTGTTTTGCAAAGAAGAATGGGCAAGGATTTCAGTCTCTAGATGTGCAAAGCTGGTAGAGACATACCCTAAAAGACTGGCAGCTGTAATTGCAGCAAAAGGTGGTTCTACAAAGTATTGACTCAGGGGGCCAAATAATTACGCACACCCCACTTTGCAGTTACCGTATATACTCGCATACAAGCCGAATTTTTGACCCCCAAAAAGGGGGTCAAAAGTTGGGGGGTCGGCTTGTATGCGAGTCTTCCCTGGTGGTCTAGTGGTGGTTGGTGGGTGGTCCGCGCCCCGCTCCCCCCCCTCCCCGTTCCCCCCGCGGCCGCCGCTCCTATTACCTGCTTAGGCAGCGCCCGCTTCCTAATCCGCGTTCTCCTTCAGACCTTTCAGAGTGTATCACAGCAGCGCGCTCGGCGCTGCTGCTGTGACGATGCAGGGGGCAGGAAAGAGCGGTTCCCTTGGTAACGGCGATACAGATCGCCGCTATAGGGAGCCGCGCTCTTTCCTGCACTCTGCATCGTCACAGCAGCAGCGCCGGGCGCGCTGCTGTGATACACTCTGAAAGTTCAGAAGGGGAACGCGGATTAGGGAGCGGCCGCTGCCTAAGCAGGTAATAGCAGCGGCGGCCGCGGGGGGAGCACTACCTACCTATGCTGGGCACTATACTGGCTAAACTGGGCACTATACTAGCTAAACTGGGCACTATACTGGCTAAACTGGGCACTATACTAGTTAAACTGGGCACTATACTAGCTAAACTGGGCACTATACTGGCTAAACTGGGCACTATACTAGCTAAACTGGGCACTATACTGGCTAAACTGGGCACTATACTGAGGCACTACCTACCCATACTGGGCACTATACTGGCTAAACTGGGCACTTTACTAGCCATACTGGGGCACTATACTAGCTAAACTGGGCACTATACTAGCTAAACTGGGCACTATACTAGCTAAACTGAGGCACTACCTACCCATACTGGGCGCTATACTGAGCACTATACTGGCTATACTGGGCACTATACTGGCTATACTGGGCACTATACTGGCTATACTGGGCACTTTACTAGCTATACTGGGCACTATACTAGCTATACTGGACACTACCTACCTATACTGGGCACTATACTAGCTATACTGGGACACACTGGGGGGCTGCACCAATCCAGCATTTCCTACCCCCGGCTTATATGGGGGTCAATTATTTTTCCCTGGTTTTTCAGGGAAAAGTTGGGGGGTCGGCTTATATGCGGGTCGGCTTATATGCGAGTATATACGGTATTTATTTGTAAAACATGTTTGGAATGATGTATGATTTTCGATCCACTTCTCACATGTACACCACTTTGTGTTGGTCTTTCATGTGGAATTCCAATAAAATTGATGCATGTTTGTGGCAGTAATGTGACAAAATGTGGAAAACTTCAATGGGGCCGAATACTTTTGCAACCCACTGTACATCCATTATAGCTTTACATTAAACAGTGCTGACTATAAGTTAAACCCACTAATTTTATTTGCTCATCCATCCTGGTTATTGAAACATATAGATTATGTTCCTAGCACAATGTATGGTGGCAATATTGTATTTGATAATAAAGGTGTCTTTTTTGTTTTTTGTGTTTTGCTTTCTCATTGTACACTATAGATGATTACACAACCTTATTTTCAAAAATAATAGTAATATACCTTCATGGCATACATATTTAAAAAGCCAGGTTCCTAAGGTAACAATGTGTGTTTTCTTTTATATTCTGTCAGTTTGTTTTCATTTTACAAGTCTTTTATTTTGGTACAGAATATGCAAAATCTAATTTCTTTTGATTCAGTTTGTGACTAAAAATAATACAGGAGACATGCGCCTCAACCCTAAAACCCTCTAAACTCTATTCTACTACCTATCACGGTTAAAATGATACCACATATGTCTCTTGTAGTGTTGCTAAAACTTTCCCAAGTTTGATCATAATTCTGAAAATGACTTTTTACGTTTGATTGAGTTTGTCCGTACCGATTTTTCATGTGTTGTGGGTCACAGCTTTTAGACACACCAAAATGTATTCTACAACTCGTCCCGGTTAAAATGATACCCCATGTGCCTTATTTAGTAACAAACTGGTGGTGCACTCTCCACAACTACACTGGACAAATATATTCGTCCAGTTGTCTTTAAAGAGTAACTGTCAGGCTGCAGAAGCTAATTTAAACCTCTATTCTCCTGTGTTAAACAGTTTAGAAGGAAGCCATAAAGCCATTAGTGAAGATAAAAATCTCAGTTACCTTTGATGTGTGCTTATCAGAAAGGCTGTTATAGACCCATAAGGACGCAAGCCGCATACTAAACTGCAAAGCATTCTGGGGCCCTCCCCTCGGCTGCTAATGAGACGTTACAGCAGCTTGTAATCAGTCCAGCGCGTAGCACTGATAAATCTCCGGGCAGAGTACACTGCAGGAGTCAGCTATTGTTCCTAGCCACATGGCTCATTAATATTCACTGCACACTGTGTTGTTCAAGTAAGAGCTTATCTGTGATCAGGAAGCAGGCAGGACATGACGACACATTTGACAGAAAAACATGGAGCCTGCCATGAGCTGTCAGGAGCATCTATCTCTGCATATACTATATACAAATTCTGTGAAATCCAAACGTGGACAGTGAAATGCATATGTAATGTAAGTACAGCCAATCTTTAGCTACTGATATATGTGTTTATTTTCTCTGAGACCTTATACCTAACAGCTCCTCTTTAAGTGGTTAAATGAACAATGTAATCTTACTGTGGGTTAACCTTAACCACTTGCCGACCGCCCACAGCCCATGGGCGGCGGCAAAGTGGATGCCTTAAGGAAAGCAATACGCCTGACGGCGGCAGGTCATTAAGGCGTGTACGGGGAGCGATCGCGTCATCTATGACGCGCGCTCCCTGCGGCGATAGGCCCCGCCCACCTTGCCCGATACCCCGCCGGCCAATTAGCAGCGCCGGCGGGGTTTAAATTTACGATCTGGCCAATAGAAATGTATAATACACTTTGTTTACATGACAAAGTGTATTATACAGGCTGCCTCCTCCTCCTCTGCACGCAGCTTCGCACGGATCGTTCGAGGAGGAGGCAGCCCTGTAGTGAGAGCAGCAAACAGGTTTTTTGCACCCACAGACCCCCCGATCACCCACCCCAGCCCTCAGGACCCCCCCTGACCACCCCAGCACGCCCCTGTGTACACCCAAGCACCCCCTAATAAACCCATCAATCACCCCCTGCCACTATCTGCCGACGCTGATCTGTAGATTAGGTCCCTAACTGCCCCCTAGGGTCCCTTGATCACCCCCCCCCTACCCTCAGATCCCCCCAGACCCCCCCCCCCAGCCCCCCACCCCTGTATACTGTATAAATCTGCCTCACCCACTGACCACCTGTCTATCACCTGTCTGTCACTTTTCTATCACCCCTTGTCACCACCACCCATCAGAGCAGACCCTAAACTGTCCCTTGGGGGCACCTGATCACCCACCCAGACCGCCAGATTGTCCTCAGACCCCCCCCTGATAACCTCCCCAGTGCATTGTTTACATCTATTCTCCCCTGTAATCACTCACTGACCTCCCATCGGTCACCCCCTGTGTCTGCCACCCATCAGATCAGGACCCAATCTGCCCCGTGCGGGCACCTAATCAACCCCCCTCACCCTCAGATCGCCCTCAGACCCCCCCCCCCCCCCCCCAATCACCTTCCCAGTGCATTGTATTTGATTGTGCTGTCATTGTATTTCATTGTGCTGTCATTGTATTTGATTGTCCCGTGATTGGCCTGTGATTGGCCTGTGATTGTCCCGTGATTGGCCTGTGATTGTCCCGTGATTGGCCTGTGATTGTCCCGTGATTGGCCTGTGATTGTCCCGTGATTGGCCTGTGATTGTCCCGTGATTGCCCTGTGATTGTCCAGTAATTGGCTGTGATTGGCTTTGATTGTCCCGTGATTGGCTTTGATTATCCCGCGATTGCCCTGTGATTTGCTTTGATTGCCCTGTGATTGCCCTGTGATTGGCCTGTGATTGTCCCGTGATTGGCCTGTGATTGTCCCGTGATTGGCCTGTGATTGGCCCGTGATTGGCCTGTGATTGTCCCTTGATTGGCCTGTGATTGTCCCGTGATTGGCCTGTGATTGGCTTTGATTGTCCCGTGATTGCTTCCGATTCCCCACTCGCCACCACCCCCCTGTCACTATCCTAGTGATCTAAAAACAGTGATCAGTGGAAACTGTCACTTTTTTAGTATCACTAGTGTTAGCAGTTAGGCCAGTTAGCTAGGCCCCTTTGTTAGTGTCAGTTAGTGCTCAGCCCACTGCACCACAGTCACTAATTAGCGTCATCACTGTCGCTAATCAACATTGTTACTATATAGTATCTGTAAGTGATCATTACTGATCGCAGTCAGATCTATTAGGGTCACTAGGATCCACTAAAAAACGCAGTGTTTGCCCGATCAGGTCTGATCGTTCGCCTGCACTTGCGTTCAGCCCACCCCACCGCAGTGACAGAATTTTTTTTTCTGATCACTGCAAAAACCACTGTACACTAGCTGTGCACTGTAAACATCAGTTTTGATTTTTTTTTTATCAAAACTCAGTGATCACAGCTTTCTACCGCTCAAATACTCCCTTTCGCTAAGTAGGTGCTCTTTTTTCTGGGTAGTCTCAGAGGAATACCCCCTAAATTTAGCAGTCCACCATGGCAAGAAAGGGGTATTCCGATGATGAGGTTCTCAGGTACATGGCCCAGTCGGATGAGGACGATTGGGACGAACCATTCGACGAATCATCTGGGTCAGAGTTTGTACCTGAATTGAGCAGTGGCTCACTGACCGATAGTGATGACGAGGTTGAGGTCCCGGCTAGAGCCAGGCGTACCACACCCCATGTCGTTGGACTGCAGGTGGCGCAGGATCAGCCTTAAGGGCAGCAGAGTGGTGCTCGTGCTGGTCTGAGATTTCATGGTG
This sequence comes from Hyperolius riggenbachi, assembly GCF_040937935.1. Classification (NCBI taxonomy): domain Eukaryota; kingdom Metazoa; phylum Chordata; class Amphibia; order Anura; family Hyperoliidae; genus Hyperolius; species Hyperolius riggenbachi. Next base: position 515,141,880 of record NC_090647.1, on the reverse strand, counting down.
GGGCAGGCAGCACAGCATCTCCTGGACCTAGAACCAGTACTTCCGTACACCCTGGTGAAGTGGCGAGCACCAGCGTGGAAGTTGAAACTGGTTCGGTGGCACGTGTAGTAACACCCCAGTCACAGCCATCAAGTACACGGGCCCGTACTACCCCTAGTTTACCAGAGGTGCTGGCAAATCCAAATTGGCAATCCCCTGATACCGCCGCACCCGTACTGCCCCCTTTCACCGCCCAGTCTGGAGTCCAGGTGATGACAAATAATCTAGGATCGCCCCTAGACTTTTTTTATCTGTTCATCACCCAGGATCTCTTAGACCTAGTCGTGGCAGAGACCAACCGTAAAGCCACACAATTTCTAACCGCCAATCCGAATGTCTTCCTTGCCCAGCCATTTCGGTGGAAACCAGTCCAAGTTTCCGAACTTAAAATTTTTTGGGGCCTTCTCTTAAACATGGGACAAATCAAACAAAATGTGTTGCGGTCTTATTGGTCTACAGACCCATCACAACATGTTCCCTTGTACTCTGCTGCCATGTCCAGGACACGATTTGAGAACATCCTGCGCTTCCTGCACTTCAATGATGATGAAACCTGTCATGAAAGTGACCACCCTGCTTTTGACCGGCTCCACAAAATTCGGCCCCTCATAGACCACCTGTCATCAAAATTTGCAGATGCTTATACCCCTGAACAGCAAATCTGTGTAGATGAGTCCCTCATACGTTTTACCGGGCGCCTTGGCATCAAACAGTACATCCCAAGCAAGCGCGCCCGGTATGGGGTGAAACTGTATAAGCTCTGTGAAAGAGCCACAGGCTATACATCTTATTTTAGGGTCTATGAGGGAAAAGACTCCAAATTGGAGCCGGTCGGATGCCCTGACTACCTGGGGAGCAGTGGAAAGGTTGTGTGGGACTTGGCGTCACCCTTGTTCCAGAAGGGGTACCATCTTTATGTGGACAATTACTACTCAAGTGTGGCCCTCTATCAGCACTTAAAGTTAGAAGGAATCCGATGCTGTGGCACCGTGCGGCATAGTCGCCGGGGCTTCCCCCAACGGCTCATTACCACCAAACTTCAACGGGGGCAGAGGGCCGCATTGAGTGCTGACGACCTGCTCGCGGTGAAATGGAAGGACAAGAGGGACATTTACTTTCTGTCCACCATTCACGCAGACACGACAGTCCAAATTCAACGGCGAACTGAGGTCATTGAAAAACCCCTTGTCGTCCACGAGTATAATACCAACATGGGAGGGGTGGACTTCAATGACCAGAGGTTAGCGCCCTATTTACTTTCCCGCAAAACAAGGCGCTGGTATAAAAAAGTGTCCTTTTATTTAATTCAATTGGCAGTTTACAACAGCTTTGTTCTCTACAGTAAGGCTGGGAGAACTGGATCGTTTCTACAATTTCAGAGACAGATCACTATGGAACTCCTGTATCCAGGAGGTGCCCGGGCCCAACCCCAAGATGCAACTAGCAGGCTGCATGGAAGGCATTACGCCTATCCGATTCCGAGTACCCCAGGTCACCGAATCCGAAGAAAACGTTGTCGTGTCTGCAGCAGGGCTGGAACAAGGCGTGACACCACTGTTTATTGTCCCCGCTGCCCTGACCAGCCTGGACTATGCCTAGGGGAGTGTTTTGAGAGGTACCATGAGCAGGTACACTATTAGAGAGTAGGGAACTACAGACACAGCGGTAGGCACACAAGGGTCTCTCAGTGCTATTTCACACTGCTGCGATGCGTTAGGGCAAAATGCCTAGCGAAAGTCACACTTTGCGGTCCCCCCCTACGCCGGAAGTGCTTGACTTAACGCTAGTGCATGCCTACGTTACTGCGTGGCTTCTGTGGCAATTTCGATCGGCCCGGAAGTCATGTTAGTCTATGGCGACGCAGTCCATTACTAGGCCGAATGCTACTCTTGTGGTATTCCCTGAAGGTCTGTTTTGGACGATACGGTGCGGCGGGCTCAACCCACCGGATATGTCAATATGCAGTGTGAAACCAAACATCTGGTTTTGAGAGAGCGTAATACACAGGGCTGCCAGAAACCTCTCCTTTCACTTGGGACAAAATGCGTAATGTACTTCGCCACAACTCTGTGCGATTTGCACTTCGCACATTGTCCCATGGGGGAGGAGAGGTTTGTCCTTGGGAGGTAAGTTAAAAAAAACAAAAAAAAAACAAAAAACAGGTAAGCAAAGAAGCTAATGTTTAGTTTGCAATGTTAAGGTTTTTATTAAAAAAGTTCAGTTTTATTAATGTTAATGAAGTAATTGCTTTGCTGCTTGCCTGTTTTTTGTTTTTTTTGTGTGTTTTTTTTCCTTTTTCCATCCAATAACCTTCCAGGTGGACCGAGCGAACGACTAACCAGCTGCAGCACTGATGGTGCATCCTGACAGAACATTGCGCGTCTGTCAGCTTACACATAAGTCGGTGCATGCAGCGCTGCAGGACGAGATTTCTCCTCCGCAGTCAAAAAGATACGTTTGCCGAGGCATATGGGCCGAGGAGTGGTGTTGGGGATTCATATGCTTTGGCAAACACTTTGTATCAAAAAAGAACTCTGGCAATGATTTGTTCATCCACATCGATCGGTGTGAATGGATAAATCAGGTTTGCCAGGGCATACGAGCTGGTGGGTTTGGATTTTTGGGGCGGCAGCTCCTATGTCCTGGCAGACGCCTTCCCCTCCTTTTTGTATTGTTTTGTCTTTTTTCTTCTCTCTTTTTTCTATCCAGACCGACCAATCAGCTGCAGCACTGATGGTGCATCCTGACAGAACATTGCGCGTCTGTCAGCTTACACACAAGTCGGTGCATGCAGCGCTGCAGGACGAGATTTCTCCTCCGCAGTCAAAAAGATACGTTTGCCGAGGCATATGGGCCGAGGAGTGGTGTTGGGGATTCATATGCTTTGGCAAACACTTTGTATCAAAAAAGAACTCTGGCAATGATTTGTTCATCCACATCGATCGGTGTGAATGGATAAATCAGGTTTGCCAGGGCATACGAGCTGGTGGGTTTGGATTTTTGGGGCGGCAGCTCCTATGTCCTGGCAGACGCCTTCCTCCTCTTTTTTTTTTTTTTCCAAATTTTTTTGGCAGATATTTTTTCATCCACATTGATTGATTGTTTGACGTTCATTTTTCCTTTCAGCCCACAGTGCATTACCCTTATGCCCAATATAAGGAGTATAGCAGAAACTCCTAATACTGTCCATACATGTAATGATTGCAGAGACCCTAAAATGCCAGGACAGACCCCACGAATGATGCCATTTTGGAAAGAGGACACCCAAAAGTATTCCGTGAGGTGCATGGTGAGTTCATAGAATGTTTTATTTTTTGTCACAAGTTAGCAGAAATTGTGGTTTTGTGTTTTTTTTTTTTTTTAAAGGTACTCATTGGACTCTGGGCCCCTTAGCGCTGTTAGGGTGCAAAAAAGTGCCACACATGTGGTATCGCCGTACTCGGGAGAAGTAGTACAATGTGTTTTGGGGTGTATTTTTACACATACCCATGCTGGGTGGGAGAAATACCTCTGTAAATGACAATCTTTTGATTTGTTTACACACAATTGTCCATTTACAGAGTTATTTCTCCCACCCAGCATGGGTATGTGTAAAAATACACCCCAAAACACATTTTACTACTTCTCCCGAGTACGGCGATACCACATGTGTGGCACTTTTTTGCACCCTAACTGTGCTAAAGGGCCCAAAGTCCAATGAGTACCTTTAGGATTTCACAGGTCATTTTGCGGAATTTGATTTCCGGACTACTCCTCACGGTTTAGGGCCCCTAAAATGCCAGGGCAGTATAGGAACCCCACAAATGACCCCATTTTAGAAAGAAGACACCCCAAGGTATTCCGTTAGGAGTATGGTAAGTTTGTAGAAGATTTTATTTTTTGTCAAAAGTTAGCGGAAAATTGATTTTTATTGTTTTTTTCACAAAGTGTCATTTTCCACTAACTTGTGACAAAAAATAAAATCTTCTATGAACTCACCATACTCCTAACGGAATACCTTGGGGTGTCTTCTTTCTAAAATGGGGTCATTTGTGGGGTTCCTATACTGCCCTGGCATTTTAGGGGCCCTAAACCGTGAGGAGTAGTCTGGAAATCAAATTCCGCAAAATGACCTGTGAAATCCTAAAGGTACTCATTGGACTTTGGGCCCTTTAGCGCAGTTAGGGTGCAAAAAAGTGCCACACGTGGTATCGCCGTACTCGGGAGAAGTAGTATAATGTGTTTTGTGGTGTATTTTTACACATACCCATGCTGGGTGGGAGAAATACCTCTGTAAATGACAATCTTTTGATTTTTTTACACACAATTGTCCATTTACAGAGTTATTTCTCCCACCCAGCATGGGTATGTGTAAAAATACACCCCAAAACACATTGTACTACTTCTCCCGAGTACGGCGATACCACATGTGTGGCACTTTTTTGCACCCTAACTGTGCTAAAGGGCCCAAAGTCCAATGAGTACCTTTAGGATTTCACAGGTCATTTTGCGGAATTTGATTTCCAGACTACTCCTCACGGTTTAGGGCCCCTAAAATGCCAGGGCAGTATAGGAACCCCACAAATGACCCCATTTTAGAAAGAAGACACCCCAAGGTATTCCGTTAGGAGTATGGTAAGTTCATAGAAGATTTTATTTTTTGTCAAAAGTTAGCGGAAAATTGATTTTTATTGTTTTTTTCACAAAGTGTCATTTTCCACTAACTTGTGACAAAAAATAAAATCTTCTATGAACTCACCATACTCCTAACGGAATACCTTGGGGTGTCTTCTTTCTAAAATGGGGTCATTTGTGGGGTTCCTATACTGCCCTGGCATTTTAGGGGCCCTAAACCGTGAGGAGTAGTCTGGAAATCAAATTCCGCAAAATGACCTGTGAAATCCTAAAGGTACTCATTGGACTTTGGGCCCTTTAGCGCAGTTAGGGTGCAAAAAAGTGCCACACATGTGGTATCGCCATACTCGGGAGAAGTAGTATAATGTGTTTTGTGGTGTATTTTTACACATACCCATGCTGGGTGGGAGAAATAACTCTGTAAATGGACAATTGTGTGTAAAAAAAATGAAAACATTGTCATTTACAGAGATATTTCTCCCACCCAGCATGGGTATGTGTAAAAATACACCCCAAAACACATTATAGTACTTCTACTGAGTATGGCAATACTACATGTGTGGCACTTTTTTGCAGCCTAACTGCGCTAAGGGGTCCAAAGTCCAATGAGCACCTTTAGGCTTTACAGGGGTGCTTACAATTTAGCACCCCCCAAAATGTTAGGACAGTAAACACACCCCACAAATGACCCCATTTTGGAAAGTAGACACTTCAAGGTATTCAGAGAGGGGCATGGTGAGTCCATGGCAGATTTCATTTTTTTTTGTCGCAAGTTAGCAGAAATGGAAACTTTTTTTTTTTTTTTGTCACAAAGTGTCATTTTCCGCTTACTTGTGACAAAAAAATAATATCTTCTATGAACTCACTATGCCTCTCAGTGAATACTTTGGGATGTCTTCTTTCCAAAATGGGGTCATTTGGGGGGTATTTATACTATCCTGGAATTCTAGCCCCTCATGAAACATGACAGGGGGTCAGAAAAGTCATAGATGCTTGAAAATGGGAAAATTCACTTTTTGCACCATAGTTTGTAAACGCTATAACTTTTACCCAAACCAATAAATATACACTGAATGGGTTTTTTTTTATCAAAAACATGTTTGTCCACATTTTTCGCGCTGCATGTATACAGAAATTTTACTTTATTTGAAAAATGTCAGCACAGAAAGTTAAAAAAAATCATTTTTTTGCCAAAATTCATGTCTTTTTTGATGAATATAATAAAAAGTAAAAATCGCAGGAGCAATCAAATAGCACCAAAAGAAAGCTTTATTAGTGACAAGAAAAGGAGCCAAAATTCATTTAGGTGGTAGGTTGTATGAGCGAGCAATAAACAGTGAAAGCTGCAGTGGTCTGAATGGAAAAAAAGTGCCTGGTCCTTAAGGGGTAGAAAGACTGTGGTCCTCAAGTGGTTAAAGGGAACGTTAAGTCAGGGAAAAAAAAAATTAGTTTAACTCACCTGGGGCTTCCCTCAGCCCCCTGCAGCTGATCGGTGCCCTCACAGCCCCGCTCCGATGCTCCTGGACCCGCCGGCGGCGACTTCCGATTTCGCCTTCACCGGCCGACAGGCATGGGAACGCGAGTGATTCTTCGTGTTCCCAGCCACAATAGCACCCCCTATGCTGCTATTGCAGAAAGAAGGCCAGGAGCATCGGAGCCGGGCTGTGAGGGCACCAACCAGCTGCAGGGGGCTGAGGGAAGCCCCAGGTGAGTTAAACTCATTTTTTTTCCCTGACTTAAGTATCCCTTTAAGGGTTCTTTCACACAGGCTGAATTTCATGCACATATGATTATTACCCAGAAGTTATTATGGTATCTTGATTAAATGTTGTCAGTGTCCTTTATTGGTCCCTAAGTGCACGAGGTTGAGAATCTTCATTTGTTTTACAGATTGTGCCACAAGTGACCAAAGTGTGGGATGGAAAAGATTGAGGCTTACAGCATGATACAGTTCCTGCATTTAATGGGTACTAGTGCATGAAAAAAATAAAATAATATTTCTGCTGGTCAAAATCTTTAGTGCTTATTTGTGATGCCAAAAGTGACATCACTTCTGCCCTTTTCTATTTTTTCTTCAACCAAGTTCATGTTAGTTTTCCCTTCCTATTGCCACAGCTTACTGTCCCTCCCACAGCAGATATCACCTAGAGAACACGTTAACATCACTTCAAAAGTAGTACGGGATTTAATTACTTTTTAGTCATAGCATCCTCATCTTATCCAAAATAGGAAGCTTTCTGTTATTTGCATACTGAGATATGCTTATTCCTAACTACTACTATTATTATTAGCTAAAAACAAAACTTTCCACAACCCCATTGGCTCTGCACAGATACTACAGTCAGGCAAAGACACCCAGACCAGGTAAAAAGAAATTAAAAAGGAGGACATGCAGGGACCTATTTTAGGGGAAAATGGTTTACATACTGTATATTTTTTGGCCACTAACTATTTTTGGCAATTTTTTAGTTTTGGATGTTACAACTAGAGATCGCTCAAACCTCAGATTTTGGGTCCGCGGACGCGAACTTCCACAAAAGTCCGAGTTCTCGCGAACTTGGCGAACCGCAATAGACTTGAATGGGCAGGCGAACTTTAAAAACTACAAACACTGTTTCTGGCCATAAAAGTGATGGAAACAGCTGGAGGGGGTCATGGCGGTGTGGGATACATGCCAAAAGTTCCTGGGAAATTACGGATCTGAAGCAGAGCAGGGCTATAATCCCTAAAGGGCAGAAATCACACAGCATTCTTAAATTGGAGGCATAAAGTGCTTGAAAACATCTTGCGTTTATACATGTATCAGGTAGTGTAAGTAGTGTACTGGTTCACACTGACAGACCAAACTCACTGTGTAACGCACCGCAAACAGCTGTTTGTGTAGTGATGATGGTGCTGATGCGCACAATGGCGGTTTTCCAGCCCATATGGTCGGGCTGAGGTAGCTCAATGACAGAACAACTGTGACTGTCCAGCTGGCCGAATTTGGTCTGTCCACAATGTGCCCCCCAACACACTCATATAGGTCATTGCTTCATTGTGATATGCAAGCCCCTTCACTGCAGCAAGGTAATGATCACGAAGGGGAATTGACACATGTACACGCCTTGTGTTTTGTTGTTGCAGCCGCAGTGCAGCCAGAAAAATTAGGCATGTACACGCACCAGAAAAATGATTATTCTTTTTGTTAGCGGCCTTAAAAATTCAGGAATCAACCTGGAGTCCTGGACCCTGTTGGTGGTGACGGAGAAGGCAGTCAAGCGGCCTGCAGGCAGGGATGCTGTGTGGAGATTGACTTAGTCTTCGGGCAGGAAGCAGCGGCCGGCAGGCAGAGATGCTGTTTAGGGACTGACTTAGTCTTCGGGCAGGCGGTAGCCCTCCGGGATCCATGCCTCATTCATTTTAATAAAGGTGAGGTGCTGAACACTTTGTTGACCTAGGCAACTTCTCTTCTCAGTGACAATGCTTCCTGCTGTGCTGAAGTTAAATCACAAATACAGTGAAAAGATATGCAATGGTATGGTAATACAGTGTGGGACCACAAATTCCAGCTCGCTGCTCGCCTGGCTGGCAACTGTCTGTGGGCCCTATACAGTGTCACCCACAAAGACAGCTATGCTTTAGTAAGTTAAATCACAAATACAGTGAAAAGATATGCAATGGTATGGTAATACAGTGTGGGACTGCAAATCCTAGCTGGCGTGGCTGGCAACTGTCTGTGGGCTCTATGTATGCAGTGTCACCCACAAAGACAGCTATGCTTTAGTAAGTTAAATCACAAATACAGTGAAAAGATATGCAATGGTAATACAGAGTGTGGGCCTGGCACAGTCCAGCAACCAGGCCCAGTACAGCAACTAGGCCCAGCTGTGACAATACTGTATCTCTATGCCTGTCTGTGGTGGTCACACACACACAGAAAAAAAACAGATCAGAGGAATATAGCTCTCAAAAGAGATTTTTGTGGGGTGCTTTCAGGAACAAGATTGAGCAAGGTACAAGCTAACACCAGCCAAACTAATGCTTTCCCTGTCTCCAAATGTTTCTCCCTTCCTCTCACTATAGCAAGATCAGCAGAGTGAGAAAATGGCCAACGCTGCAGCGTTTTTATAGGGGGTGGGGGTCCGTGGGTGAGTGAAGCCTGATTGGCTGTCATGTATCTGCTGACTGTGATGTAGAGCAGTGTTTCTCAACATTTTATTGGTATGTACCCCTTTTAAAACCCTGTACTCACCAAGTACCCCCTAGCATAGTAACCATTAGCACAAGTACCCCTTGACAAATAAATATGTAAACGTAGTACATAATAATTGGTTCTAAACAATTTCCAAGCATTTACTGTTGCTTTTAATTATCTAAAATACTAATTTGGTGTTGTTTATGTAGGATTTATCATTTTCTAAAACTCTAAATTTGTTATACTTGGTTAAGTATATCAAGCAGGAGTACCCCTTGGAACCATCAGAAGTACCCCTTGGGGTACGCGTACCGCATGTTGAGAACCTAGGATGTAGAGGGTCAAAGTTTAGACCAATGACGAGGTATAGGAGGCGGGTCGAACGTGCCATGGATTCGCTACCCCCCACGGACGCGGGTAGCTGATATCAGCTCGAACAACCCGCCGGTCGAACCGTTTAGGCTATCTCTAGTTACAACTAGTAACTAGTTAAGGTATACATCTAAATGAAGCAGGGGCAGACATTAGAGAACTTACTGGACTTTCTGATGGGGCACAGCTGCAGTTTTCTAACAAAAGATCAAACATTCTATGAAGACTAAGTTTACTTTTACATAATCTTTGTACTCCTTCAGTGAGACGGTGCAGCTACGAAGTCAAATATTCAAATATGTAAACTGACAGAATATTTTTCAAATCCCTTTGTGAGCAGACAGTAGCAGACAGTAGAAACCAAAAAACAAAACCCCTTTTTAACATAAGATCAAGAGTTTTCTGCTTTGTGCACAGTTAGTTATGCAATGTGCTCTGTCTTCAGAGTCGACTCGTGGCTGTTTGATCTACAATACAAAGTGGAGGGAGAATTACACCTTCTTCTGTACAATCAACATCCTCTCCAAATATTGATCTATTCTTCAGAACTGCTGCTCCGCACAGTCGCGCGACTCCACATGGCTAAACTTTGCTAAAATCCATTCAACATCATTACATTGTAGTGCAAGGGAACATATTTATTTTCCCTAATAAAACATTGTTCTCATTAATCTAACGATTGTGTGCAGACAACTTAAAAAAAGGAATTCTATTTGCATTGAACATATTTACATTGTACCGTATTCCACACAAAAAAGGCATAACATTTTATTGACTGAAATCATTTTGGTTGGTGTGTTGTGTAATGGGAAATTCCAGCATTACCATAAATAGAGATCCGTGGCACACAAGTTTTTTTTTTTTTTCTTTTCTGAGGGAGAGGAGAGTGGGGTGCTGCCATTTAATACAATTAAACATTAAAGAGGATGGATGGTAGGGAATGTACATTACTGAGAGTTCTATGCACAGAGGAAGATATTGCTTGCTTGGCATGTGGAAAAATCCATTATTTCCTACAATGCAACAGGGTTCACAGACAGCAAACTGTCAGGACCTTGGTCATGACATCACACTGTGGGAGGGGTTTCACCACAATATCAACCATACAGATCCCCCTGATGATCTGTTCGAGAAAAGGTGAAGATTTCTTGTGGGAAAGGGGGTATAGGCTACTGATTGGGATGAAGTTCAATCCTTGGTTACAGTTCCTCTTTAACCAATTCAGGACCATAGGCTTACACCCCCCTAGTGATCAGGCTATTTTTTACAATTCAGGCCATTGCAGCTTTAAGGCCTGGCTGCAGGGCCTTACATCTCAGCACACAAGTGATCCCCCTTTTCTGCCCCCCAACAGAGCTCTCTGTTGGTGGGCTCTGATCGCTGTTGAGATGTTTATTTATTTTTATTTGTTTTTTTTAAATAAATGTGTCTTTTTTTATATTTTTATACCTCCCTCCCTCCGCCAGCCAATCACAGCGATCGGGTGCCATAGGCATCAGCCTATGACAGCCAATCGCTCCTGAGCCTCCCAGGGGGACAGCCAAGTGACTGCTGTCCTCAGTACAACGCTGCTATAGATGCCAGCGCTGTACTATGTAAATAGACAGTGATTTTGCCATCTAACAGTCTCCTAGTGGCAACTTACATACTGTAAGTGACAGCAATATAGGAGAAAAGTATGGTAATTGATAGTGCATCTTAATCTGGGAAAAAGTACTTCCTATAGGTATGTGTTTACATGTATTGTAACATTTACATTTTTTTTTTTGCAATAGTAGTCCTTTAACTGTTATAGTGTTTATATAAATGCATGCTGAACCTTTCCACAGCAAAAATGTCTAAAAAGCCACTCACGTAAAATAATCAAGCTTTCGTAATGCTACAAGTGCACTAACACGGCTCAATCATCTCATTTAAAAAGTGACTGAAATAATTGCCATAATTAGCCGAAAGTAGCAAAAAATAAAAAAGTAGCTGAAAGAGCAACACAAATGTCAGGACTGATGAAAAGTGTTAATGACAAGAAAATTAAATCTATCCAAGTTCTGTAGCCGTAGCATTTTTGTAGAAGTTTGCAGGGTTGATTAGAAGCTTAATTTGAACAATGGAAACACTTGATTTGGACAGAATCACCTAGAAATAATAGAGGAAATATAAAAGGAGGTTCTCTTGCACAGCAAATACGAAGCAAGCAATGCGCAATATGCTTTGGGCTGTAAAGCATTCCACATGTATATTAGCAATAAATGACTCACAACGCCGCATAGAAAAAGTACTCAAGAATTTCCAACCCATCACCACTTATGCATAATAATAATAATAATAATAATAATAATAATAATAATAATAATAATGGTAAAGAATGCACATTTATATTTAGACTTATTTATTTACTTTACATTTAGGCTTCTAGACTAGAGAGTTTTGAATCATTTTTGTCCCTTACATATACTAGTGGTTTTGGTTATCTATGATTTAAAGTAAACCTGAGACAAGCATATCACATGAATTTATACTCACCTGGGGCTTCCTCCAGCCCCCTGTAGTCAGTTACCTCCCCCCCTGTCGGTCTGGTCCCCTCCGTTGTGCCACAGTGGAGTCCGCAATCCAGCCAGGTTGTGGGCCACTGTGCATGTGCGGTTCTGCTAGGGATGCTCATGCTCGGATTCTGCAGAAATCAAATGTACACTTTTTTGGATAATATAATTGAGAAGAATTTGACCAATCAGAGAATGCAGAGACAAATCAGAAGTATCTGGCCAAAGAGTGCAAAATTGAAAAAAATATACCAAAAAAAGACTCCTTGAAAATCGGAAAACGGAAATCAGATTTCTGCAGAAACACTTCATTACCACAACTTGGTAATTGTAGCCCAATTACAGAACTCGGAAGCATTGGACCAATCAGAAAATGCAGAAACAATTCAGAAGTATTTGGCCAATCAGAGAATGCAAAAAAAATGACCATAGAAAGACTTATCGGAAATCGGCATTGGTGGAAATAAAAATTTCCGCAAACTCAGAAAGAAGCAAATCTGACCATACTTATTTTCCTCCACTAAAGAATCACTTACCATTTCCACCATGCTTATAAATGTACCTTCCATAAATTTTGCATTATTAAAACATTGCTGCAGCACTGATATGTTTATAGCAAATATTTAATGAGAGTAGTGATGAGCACGAATTTCCCATAATCGCATTACGATTCACAATTACAATGCAAAATCATAATGCAAAATTTCTGGAAAAATCTTAAAGTGTACCAGAGATCTTGTAAACTAAAGAGTTGATACTTACCCGGGGCTTCCTCCCGCCCCATAAACACGTGCGAGTCCCTCGCCATCCTCCCGTTGTCTCCCGTTCAGCCGAGATCAGCCCCAGTAACTGGCTCAGTTGGGTCCAGTCTGGATATTCTGCGCATGCTTGGACCTCCTTCCCTTGCGCACTAGACCCGGACTGACGCGACTGAGCCAGCTACCGGGGCTGATCACAGCTGAATGGCAGACTGCGGGAGGATGGCGTGGGACGTGTTTATGGGGCGAGAAGAAGTCCCAGTTAAGTATCAAATCTTTAGTTTACAAGATCTCTGGTTTACTTTGATTAATTCAGTTGGAAACATAAAATTTGGTGTAATTTTTGCATAATTTAGTGGTTAATAGCTAGACCCCCATATATCCCACCATCACCAAAATTGCTAGCTATGTTAAGGGGAATAGTAGGAAAAACGCAAAAAAAAAATATTTTTTCAAAAAGACGTAGTTTTTGAGAAAATCGTTTTTTTTGTGTGTTCTCCCCACACTAGGCAAAGTAGGGAATATAACAAAGATATTTCTTTACTTACTGCATAGCCTATCTCTTCGGACACATAATTTGAAGTTCGGCTATTGCCGGCACCCGAATTATGGAGATTTCAGGAGAAAACCTATGTTCCACTATAGCCGTAATAACATTATAGTCTATGGCGACATCCAAGTCAAGTGCTATGTGGTGCTGTGCAGGTACCGAGATGAGTTGACTGGAAATCAAAATATATATCTTCATGCTTTCCTTTCCTGGTATCTGTTTTCCAGAGATACCATTCTTACCAAAATTAAAGGATTGAAGATACTTGGCCAGATACTGGTATAAAGCTCATTCCCCTCTCTGCATCTACTGTGGTAGAAAACCATCCTAACATTGCTTGGGTATTGCTAACAATAGGTTAAGTTTGAAGTACATGCCAAGTATGAGTTGATGGGAAATCAGCGGTGACTGGCAGAGTCATTATTATACTTAATCCTCGAGACGCGAGTCTTCCAACTTGGGCCGACGGGCTTTTATTAAAGATGTTTTGGTGTGTTGATTTTTCAAGATGCCTTGATATCATGCTCTGTCCATCTAAATAAATAAAGCACTTATTGTGGCCTTTATTACCATTTGTACTATACTGGAATTATTATGAATGGGGCAAGATTTTAATAGGCTAATTTATCAAGGCTAGAGATGATCAGTGAGATGCTAAAAATTACGACTTGCATGCAAATCAAATGCAAATTGGATGCATATGGGAACTGTACCTGTGAAAATTGTCAGGAAGTGTAATTAATTGGCCCAATTCGAAATTACATATATCGTATATACTTGCATATAAGCTGACCTGAGTATAAGCCGAGGTACCCACTTTTCCCTCAGAAACCAGGAAAAGTGATTGACTCACGTATAAGCCCCCTCCACAGTTGCCATATGTGCCCCCCAGTACAAGTCAGCACCCCTCCCCATAGCCAGAAGTGCCTTAAGGATGATACAGCTGGGTCTCAACACCACCAGATGGCGTCATACTGTAGATATAAGATACAGCGATTGGCACACAGGAAGGATCCCCGATCATTGCACTGCTGACATGTTGCTTGCACGCTCTGCTCCACAAGCCAGGGGACACAGGTAGTCTTGAGCAGTGCACTCTGCACACCATTTTGCAGGGGATGGAGGTACCTGACACAGCAGGGAGCTAGCTGGCAAGAGCAGGATCTCTAGTGCAAGATCCTTACGCTGCTCTGCCAGTAACAAAATATTCTCTACCACCCAGTCTGCTCCACTCGCATATAAGCCAAGGGGTTAACTTTAATTTGCAATTAAAGTTAAAAATGCAATTGCATTGAGCTGTAATCACTCTAAACTGGCGTTGGTGGGTGTTTTCAGGTGTACTTTGCATGATCAGGTATCCTCCTCATTCATTTAGTTGACTCTGAGTCTTCGTGACCATATGTGTCTGTCAATCACTGCTTAATTATTTCAGCTGTTGCTTAGGCATGTTCATAGTTTTACATATGCTGTCTATCCATCTTAGCCTCTGCCGTCCACTTCTTCTTTTGCCCTCAGTTTTTCCATGCATAAAGGATTTCTCCAAATCCATTCTTCTCATTATGTGACCAATCTCTTTGAGTTTTAATATTAGTATCAAGCTTTCTAGTGAAGACTCTGGCCTTATTGCTATAAAATGAACCTGAGTTGAGAGTGACTTGGAGGCTGCCATATTTATTTCCTTTCAAACTATACCAGTTCCCTGGCTGTCCTGCTGATCGACTTGCATCAGTAGTGTCTGAGTCAAAATCCTGGAACAAGCTTGCAGCTAATCCAGTCAGATTTGAGTCAGAAACATTTGACCTGCTGGCTTGTTGGCAACTTGAATTGTTTAAAAGGAAATAAATATGGCAGCATAAATATCACTCTCACCTTGGGTTCCCTTTAAGTATTGACTGGTTTGATCTTCTGGCAGTCCAGGGAACTCTCAGTAGCTTCCCCATACCCGCAATTCAAAATCATCAATTTTTCAGTGATCAGGTATACTTTTTGCAAAGCTCTCTGGGTCTTTTCCAAATTACTCTTGAACAGGTGAAAAGTGAATATTGTTTAGGGTTGTCAAAAGAGTTTGTTGTCATTGGGCTCGATTCACAAAAGGGTGCTAACTCAGATAGCACGCCTAAAAGCTTTGGGCGTGCTAACTACGGTGCTAAGCAGTTAGCACGCCTAAAGCTTTTATTGATCACGCACAAAGTTTAGCGCTGCGTGGTGCGCGCGAAACGTTGCACCGGGTGAGACTAAACCGTTGCACTGGGTGCAACTAAACCGTTTCGGGCGCACCCGGTGCGACGTTTTGGAGGCACCCAGTGCAACGTTTTAGTCGCACCCGGTGAGACATTTCACGTGCACCACTTTAAACTTTGCGCACGCTAACTTAGCGCTCAAAACTTTGCGCGTCCTAAAGGCCTTTAGGCGTGCTAAGGGGCTTTTAGGCATGCTAAGTTAGCACCCGTTTGTGAATCAAGCCCATTAAAGGATACTTACCTGGGGCTTCTGCCAGGCATACATTAAATAAGGGCGACAGGAAAAAAAGGCGCGGGTTGAATCCAAAATTTTAAATTATTATCTATGAGGCTTTGTTCACATCTATAATCGTAATCGCTGAGGCAAGTGTTTAGCGATTTTGTGAGTAATTTTTTTCCCCTCCCGGTGTTTACCTGGGCTCTACGATTTTTTAAGCGTTTCTCTAAGCGCTTTGCCAGAATGATTCTGTTTTTTCACTTCCTGACGTCAGTCAGGAAGTGAACTCTTTCACCTGGAAATGAATACAAACATTTACGCACGATAACTAATGACTTTGCGCACAAAAGCGGGATATCGGGTGATAAACATCAGTATCACGTGATATCACTGCACACAACACATCACGCGATCCGCTTGAAACTTTCAGCGCGATCAGCGTAGCACCATTGCTGATTTCAGTACTAAACCCTATCTGCTTAACGCGCAAAGTGCCGTAATTATCACGTGAAAAGCACGGTTATTGCGTGAACGCCGTACGCACAATAAAAATTATCACGCGATCGTTAAACTTTTTACGCGCACACAATGGTTTGCGCGTGCGTTTGCGCTTGAAAAGTTTTAACGTGTGATAACTGTGTTATCACGCTTTAGTAAATCGAGCCCCATGTATTTATTCATGAAAGTGCGAATGCAATCACTATTTTGTGAGCATTTTCCCCCATACCTTCCATTGTAGCAAAATCGCCCTAAAAATGGTACAGGCAGCGCTTTGCTGAGCAGAAAGCAGACGAAACGCACTGATATGAACTGTATAAGGATTCATTGCACAACGCTTTTAGGGCGATTTTTAAAATCGCTGGCGCTAAAAAATAGGCGAAAACGCCCTAGGTGTGAACAAGCCCTAACAGGGTTTTTTTATTGTTTCCTCATTTTTTATCTGAGTTAGAATAATACATATATTAAAATAATGGTTTTAAAAAGGGCACAGGGTGAAGCCAAAATTATAAAGTATCGTCTATAACAATGAACACAAAGAAATATTTACGTAATGAGGATCATAATGAGGATAGTAAAACATTGGTAAATGATGCCTAACCCTAAAACCCCCTCCAAAATGATAACCAAATGATAATTCTCAAAATGAATTTAAAAATGATAATTTCTTAAAACAAATAATTTTGGTTGGACGGGACAGAAGCCGGCTATTTATCGGGCGCCCACATTTCTGCTTTTGGCCGATATTTTGCATTGAGGCCTATGGGGCGCCAAAATAGTCCATTAGCCGCAGGTGCCCAAATGGCCCACTTCCTTCTTCTGGACACCGTATACCCCTCGCTGACCTCCTCCTCCTCCTCCTCACTCGGCTGTTCGGCCCCCTACAGCAGTCGAGTTACCCCAGTCACACAGTACTGTGCATGCACATCTATAAGACTTGACATTTAAGAAGGGACAATGGGGCATACACACAAAACGTGCATGGTGCGCTTAACTTTAACAACACTCACATTACCTAGGTGGCACAGGTTGTGCTAAATCGTGCAGTGCGCTACTTTGTTAGCACAAGTATCAGTACCTTTATCAAAGTTTTTCCCCAATGTTACCGAATGAGGTAGAGGAGGTGTGTTTGATCATTTACGGTTAGGAAGTGGGGTGGGGTTGAGGGGGAGGAAATAAGGTTAGGTGACAGGAAGTGGTTAAGGTTAATGGGGGAAAGTGAAGGGAATTAGGGTTAGGTGATAGGTACTAGTTAAAGTTAACAGACTACTGTTAGAAAACAGGATGAAAATAAGGTTAAAGAGGCAACATAGTGAAATATAGTACAATGCAGTAGCTCTTTAGGATTTTCCTAGTTTCAGCATCAGAAACACTTCCTATAACTATATATAGCTGTATATTGATATGTAGCCCCTCCCTCCCAGTCATGCATAGCCTAGGCTGTTTAGCTGTGTGGAATTCTCCTCCCAGAGCATTGTGGGTATATTTTGTATGGCCTTCGTCACTCTCAGTAAATGAACATTGTGCAGAGATGCATCTGACAGAAGTAAAGATTTCCCCACCCATGATAAATTTCAGGATGTAAATCAGAGAGAGGAAATATTTTAAAATTGGCAAGGACTGACTAAATAATTTGTAAAGTAATACTGTACGAAATATGCAATTTTATTCAATATGTTATTTTCGCTACAGATACTCTTTAACTACTGTAGCCGCACGGACGTAAGTCTCACATCCGCGGCTGTTGCTGCTACAGTTGCAGAGGCTGGAGACTCATGTCAATCGCAATGGTCTTGGCGACAGGGGGCATTGGTGGCAGAGGACAGATGTCCTCTAAGCCAGTCTATGCTTGTCCAGAGAGAATGATCATTGTTTTTCATCAAAAACAGTGATCATTCTCAAATGGTGCCGCCGCGCTCCCTCCCGCTCGTTCCCGCTGCCAATCATTAGATCAATCAGAATCAGTTTATTCGCCGAGTACAACAGGCATCGCATCCGGAATTTTTTGTGGTACACACGTCATGGGAAGTTGTTACATGTGAAAAGGGCATTTAGACAATAGACAGACAGAGGTATAGAGTCTGTCTATTGTCTAAATGCCCTTTTCACATGTAACAACTTTCCATGCCGTGTGTACCACAAAAAATTTCGGGTGCAATGCCTGTCATAGTCGGCGAATAAACTGATTCTGATTAATCTAATGATTGGTGGCGGGAGGGAGCGTGGCAGCACCATTTGAGAATGATCACTGTTTTTGATCAAAAGCAGTGATCATTCTCTCTGCACAAGCATGGATTGGCTTAGAGGACTTTGTTCCCATTCATTTATCTCTGCTCTAGGCCCCCGTGATTGCTGGCATCAATGAGATGCCTGCTTCACATCCGAAGTAACACAGCCATGCATTACTTCCTATTTAGTATACTTATTATACGCAATAGGAAATAATGTGTAAAGACATCTTATGGCCAAATAGTAAAATTACACCTACACACATTAGGAAATATATATATATATATATATATATATTTTTAATTTGTATGTCTGGAGGGTATATTATTATTAAATGATGAGCTTGTGATTAGTGATGGATGTAAAACTGAAAAAATGCACCTTTATTTCCAAATAAAATATTGTCACCATACATTGTACTAGGGATATAATTTAAACATTGCAATAACCAGGACACATGGGCAAATAAAATGTGTGTATTATATCCACAGTTTTACATTTTATTTTAAATAAATATTATTAGATATAAAGAATTTTTTTCAATTTTTCTTATTATTCCCATTAAAATGCATTTAGAACAAAATAATACTTAGCATAAGAACGCCTAATTGGTGGCAAAAACAAACAAGGTATACATCATTTCATTGTGATAAGTAGTAATAAAGTTATTGGTTAATGAATGGGAAAAGCGCTGAAATGTGAAAACTCCTCTCGTCCATGAGGTGAAAACAACCCGCGGGCTGAAGTGGTTAAGGATTGGGACGACTTGTAAGATTTAAGGTGGGAGTGGGGGTGAGTTAGGGTCAAGTGAGAGGAAGAAATTAAAGGTTCAGAAGACAGGAAAGGGTTAATGTTAAAGCTGTAGGTTAGAACTAGGCTGCAGGAAGCAGTTACCCACTTTATCCACAAGTCAGTAGATATACGTCCTCTGTGACTTCATCTAAGCCACAAGTCAGTAGATATACGTCTTGTAGCAGAAGCAGTGCTGTGCAGGATTGGGCTTGCTCCTGTGCACATTTCTGGCACTATCTGATGCAGCACTAATTGGTGAATGGGAATATATGTTTCCTGAGCTAATGAGATTGATTTTTACTATTAAAAATACTTTTATTTTCTTATTTCATAGTAAAAAATACACTCTGTAGCATTATTTCAGAATCAAATATCTTCACCATAAATTGTGACCGGAACATAATCTAAGTTTTGTGATAAGCAGTAAGAATAGCCAAACAAAATTTGTGTTTTTTTTATCTACAATAGCACTTTTTTATTTTTAAACTGGAATTGGTAAAACTGAGAAATAAATGTTTTTTCTATTTTTTTCTATGTTTTCCCATTAAAATTCATAAAAAACAAAATTGTTCGAGGGAAAAAAATGGCATACAATGAAAGCCTAGTTTGTCTTGAAAAAAACAATATATATTTCATTTCTGTGTCGTAAGTAGGGATAACGTTATTTCTGATTAAATAAGGACATAGCTAAACTGTCAAAACTGCTCTGGTCCATAAGTGGGGAAAAAGGTCTGGATGCGAAGTGGATATCAGTAAGAGAGGTTATGCATTGAGAATGATGGAGACCTGTTACGCATAATTAAACAGGGGGAAACAATGAAAGCACCCTGAAAATTAGTGCTATATAAACGATGCAGAACCAAAATGAAATGTGCTGAAATGAAACATTTGCTAAAGGCGTACCCAAACATGAATGTGCACCTGTCTTATCCATCCACATCACAGTGGCATTTGCCATAAATGGTAAATATTACTCCCGTTTTTTTCACAACTCTTATTACACTTTGCGACTTCTAAGCTGGGTGAATTATGGGTCTGGTGAGAAGGAGTTATCGCCACCAACATATCATCCTATATGATGTGTAGTCATTTAACGCACAGGTTCCCTGACAAGTAAATTAGAGGCATGATTATAGGTGCTGAAGTGGTCTCCACCAGGTCCTGCTGTCCATCCTCTGTGAAGAGGGGGGCTGGTTGGGTCATCAGCATGAATGATACAGCAAAGATTACTGAATGTGCGGAATTAAATGGATCGAGTGGTTCTCAAACTGTTCCAGTTCAGGGTGCCCTTCACAAATTTGAAATTTTTCCAAGGCACCCCTTGGGAAAATCAAAATGCATATGCATTAAAATATTAAGTATTATGCTGTCTACAGAATTTGACTGCCCCATTTAATGAGACACTGAAGCGGAAAAAAAATCATGATATAATGATTTGTATGTGTAGTACAGCTAAGAAATAAAGCATTAGGAGCAGAGACATAAGTCTAATATTGTTTGCAGTACAGGAAGAGTTAAGAAACTCTAGTTGTTATCTATGCAAATTGCCATTGACCTCCAGGACTTTCAAAGTCGCAGAGAGCTCTGTGTTCTGAAGGCTGTTATCTTAACTGTATTGTTTTTTCTTTTGCAGAGAACAGTTCAGGACAGGTCAAAAGTTCACTGCCTGTTCTGTAAAAAACATTTAGAATGCTGAGTAATGTATACACGGCAAATATTAGAGAATGATGCAATGTTATAAAAAAGTTGTATAACTGAAAATAAAAATGAGAATCTTTTTTTGCTACTAATGTTCTAGTAATTATCCGTACTACACAACCAATTCATTATATCATATATTTTTTTTCACTTCAGTGTCTCTTTAATAGATATTTATTCCACTGTGGAAATCATATTGTTGAAAAGTTGAGAGTCTTGGCTTTTATTTGCAGTATGCCCTGCATCGAATAAATCACTCTCTCTTTACCTACCTGGGGCTACTTCCAGCCTCTAGAACTCCTTGGGGTCCCTCACTGTGGATCCGGTCCTCCCTGGTGTCCCACTGGCCGCCTGTTATTATCCCGACCCATCCACGAGCCGAACACAAACGCCCACATACAAACGCATTCATGTCATCGGATGCGTACTGCGCAGGTGCAGTTCTACTGTGCAGGCGCAATACACGCCCGGTGACGTGGATGCGTGCACTTGCCCATGTGCAGGAGCACCGACCCGCCGATGGGTTGGCGATACTCACAGTCGGCTAGCGGGACCGGAGCTGCGGTGAGGGACCCAAAGGACTTCTAGGAGCTGGAAAAAGCCCCAGGTAAGTATAGAGATTGATTTATTTGCCTTGGGAGTCCTTTAAGGGGCGTTGATGAACGAGAGGTTCCACTCCTTTTAAAATGATATGCCCCACTTTACTTAAATCATTGTCCCCTTGCCCACTTTCTTCACTTACTGGTCTTTGCGCTGGATACTCAGGTTCCACACCTCCTTCAACACCCTCAGGAACATGTGGCTTTGCTCACTGGGCTTCGGGCTGGAAACTTGGGTTGCCAGGTTACTACTGACCGATGTGGGGCATAGTGCAAAAGAGTAAATATCAAGTAGACAGTATAATACATAAGTACCCTAAAAACATATTAAATATCACATGCAGCCCCAATAATATATTCAGGCAGTGTCCCCTTTAAGGTAAGCAGTTTCCTGTTTTAGTTAGTGTGTCCCCCTTAAATAAAAGTCCTATAAGGCACTCCAAGTCCCTGGTGTTCTGTGCACATGTAACCTTTCACCTAAAGAAATGGGTAAGAATAACAGCATAACGTGTCATCCTTTTAAGCGACCAATAAAATTGAGTTTTGATACCCTACGCCTCACTCGAGGTAAGATTAATTGTTCTTACAATCATGTTTTTCCCACCCATCCCACTGTTCTAAAATGCAAACTTCCACGCAGGGCCGGTTCAAGTAACAAAAATTAGCCTGGGGGGCCCCAACAGACCCCCCCCCCCCGACCAAAAAGTGTCATTAGAGGCCCTTTGTTGCAGCCAAATTTTCCTCCTGGGCCCCTGAGCTGACTGCTGACCCTCCCCCAATCACCTCTCAACTTAACAGACTCTGCAGAGTCCCTGGGGAGCAACAGTTAAGATGGGGGAGGGACACATTGGGGGCTCCTACAGGCTCTGGGGCAATTGCCCATTTTTTCCTATGGCAGCTCCGGCCCTGCTTCCATGACTGGACAAGCAAAACAACAGACAAGCAGTGAGAGCACATTTACCACAAGGCTGCCTAATAGGGATGGATGGAAATGCTGATTTTCGGTTCTAATGGTTTTACTGATTCCATCGATTTGTGATTTTCAAAATCTGATTTTCAAGGAAAGTCTTTTTTTGTCATTTTTGTTAATAAAGTTGGTTAATCATAAAAAAGATTTTTGTTCAATCCATAAATTGCGTGGATGTATGCTGTTATGTGTATATCTGCGTTACACTTCCAAATTCACTGATTGACCAGATACTTCAGAGTTCTCTGATTGGACAAATACTTCCAAGTTGGAAGTATTGGACCAATAAGAGAATGCACATTTTTTTCTGAGAAAATATCTGATCTGCATGCTTGTTCGGGGTCTATGGCTACAAACATGAGAGACAGGATCCGCAGGACAGCCAGGCAACTGGTATTATTTAAAAGGAAATAAATATGGAAGCCTCTATATCCTAAGTTTAGTTGTCCTTTAAAGGGAACCTGAAGTGAGAGGGATGTGGTGGCTGCCATATTTATTTCCTTTTATGCAATACCAGTTGCCTTGCAGTCCTGCTGATCCTGTGTCTCTAATACTTTTAGCCATAGATCCTAAAACAGCATCCAGCAGATCAGGCGTTTCTGACATTATTGTCAGATCTGAAACAAATTACCCAAGAGAAACGTGACCAATGGGTCTAGTCAAGTTGACATACTAGAATATGTAGGTCTTATTTGTGGGTAAACAGGGACCTTAAAGGGGATGAACAAAAACAAAACCTTGTCCTCAACCTCAATAGGTAAGTATTGACCCAAATCATTCAATAACCAATTAAAACAACAGTTTATTATAAAAAATTTTAAAGAAATATTCACATATATTCAAATACACAATATTCGCATAGCCATTACAGCAAGGTCTTGATCAAACAGTTTACAAACATTATGCATAGTTCCCAATAAGGGTACCATGAAACTGGAAATTGTCCCTTATATCATGTCCACCACTATATAAGTATCATGGAAATCCTCTTTAGGACAAATATATCCATATATTTAACACTTTGTTTATGTACAGCCGAGGTAAACAATCAAATTTCTCAATGCGTTTCGTGAAACATCGGACCAAATAATATTCACTTCTTCAGGAGTAATGAATTTCCCGGCTAAATTCTATTGCGTAATTGGCTGGAATCTAGAATTAAAATGTGATAAATGGAGAGAGCTCCATAAATGCAGAGAAAAAAAATGTATCATGCATGAATATAGTGCCCCGTATGGCCTAAAGTGCATGTAAAGAGAATGCAAACCCAGTACTGTGATTTTACACTCAAGAGGGAGAATATCGAATATAATTAGTGTGTTTTGGAGTAATCACAGGACCACAATACCTTAGAAGGTGAGAATAGAATAAATGAATAAAAAATAGATAAAGAGTAAGTAATTATTAGATCTGACAAGATTAGATGCATGCTTGTCGCCAAATAGATCAGCAGGGCTGCCAGGCAACTGGCATTGTTTAAAAGGAAATAAATATGGCAGCCTCCACATTTTTCTCATTTGCCATATTTATTTTCTTTTAATCAATACCAGTTGCCTGGCAGCCCTGCTGATCCTCTGCCTCTAATATATTAGCCATAGCCCCTGAACAAGCATGTAGCAGATCAGGTGTTTCAGACTTTAAAGTCAGATCTGACAAGACTAGCTGCATGCTTGTTTCTGGTGTTATTCAGATACTACTGCAGAGAAATAGATCAGCAGGGCTGCCAGGCAACTGGTATTGAATAAAAGGAAATAAATATGGCAGCCTCTGTATACCACTTACTTCAGTTCCCCTTTAAACGCTTCTCTGGTCTCTGATCACTTTAATAAACCTATCTATTTTAAGCCATAATTACAGAATATTTTTCTTTATGTTATCACTTTCTTCAAATGTTTTATATTTGACAGCAGTACTGAAACACATTTTATATACATATATCCTAACTTATTAAACCATAAACACTTCATCAACTATATATGTGTATAATTGTGCATGCGCTTATGTAATACTTATAAAGATAATAATTGCTTGAAAATCACGTATTACTAATAAACCATTTCTTACAATGTGTAGGTGTGAATGCAGAACCTGAGAACTGAATACATCGAGGAGAAATAGCAATACATTTAAGGGTAAATTGCACATTAGATAAAAAATAAATCAATTCAGTTGAACCCTATAAATGTGAGGATTTTTTTATTTAAAGAGAAACTGTGACCAAGGATTGAACTTCATCCCAATCAGTAGCTGATACTCCCTTTCCCAGGAGAAATCTTTACCTTTTCAGAAACGGATCATCAGGGAGATCTGTATAGCTGATATTGTGGTGAAACCCCTCCCACAGTGGGATTCTCGGGACCATGGTGCTGACATCACACTGTGGGAGCCTTGTTGCATTGTGGGAAATAACAGCTGTTTCCAACTGCCAAAAAAAACAAGTAGCAGCTACTTCCACTGACATCACCTGCCAGCAGTAAAAATGTCACTATGGCCTCACTAAGCTTATCTCCTGTCTTTAATAACATTTCTAGAGTTATCACCATGGTGATAAGGCATGTAGTATTCAGAAAACATTTTACCCCAGGCAAACGTAAAGTTAAATCTTCAATCCTTCAAGAATTCTAAAATTAAAGACAGTCTGTCAATTAACTGCGTGTGAAAATAACTACAGTGGTAACTAAAGGCCCATACACACGTCGGATAAGACTGGTCTTGAGCCAGGCTCAAGACCAGTCTTATCACCCGAACGATGGACTGTACACACGCCCGATTTGGCGTGCGGACGACTGAACGACGGGACGTTTAAACGACCCGTCGTTCGGAAAAATCCGACGTGTGTATAGGCCTTTAAGGAATGAAGAGATAAGATAACTCTCTCACTGTGCCGTGGCAAGCTTTCTCTTGCCTTATTATCTCCAGCATGATCTTAGTGAATTGAGGCCACAGTGATAAATGTCAGAATGTAAATCAGGGAGAGGAAATATTTTACAATGGGCAAACACTGACTAAATAATTTATACATAGTTATTGTAAAAAATTAAGCACTTTTGTTCATTACATTATTTTCACTGGAATTCCTTGTTAAAGGCACTAAATGGTTTAAAGAGGCACCCTGGTGGTATATAAAAGCGTTTAAAAGCAGTTTTAAAACCGATAAAGGTTTGAGGTTGCTTACCTCAAGGACGACAAATCTTTGTAGGGACAAAAGATTTTATTGTAT
This sequence comes from Hyperolius riggenbachi, assembly GCF_040937935.1. Lineage (NCBI taxonomy): Eukaryota > Metazoa > Chordata > Amphibia > Anura > Hyperoliidae > Hyperolius > Hyperolius riggenbachi. The sequence continues at coordinate 515,116,373 of NC_090647.1, read as the reverse complement.
TGGTAGCACAGGCAACGCGTTTCACGGGTCTGAGCCCGCTTCCTCAGGCCAATAACTTTTCAGCATTTGGCAATTAAAAAAAGTATCAAGAGTAGTAGAAAAAGTACTTTTGAATAAATTGTGTGCATTTTGTTGCTTGCTGGGGGTTTAAAATACATTTGATTGACAAGGTGTGAAAATATCACCTAAGAGAAAACTAAGGAGAAAAAGTGGGTTGCATATGGGCCTAGGGGCCACATGCAATTATATTTTTCTCCTGAGATTTCATGTAGATTTCATCTAAAAAAACACCAACAAGCAACAAAATACTCCAAATAATTTTGATAGTACCCTTTCACTTTCTTTTTGGTACTTTTTTCAATTGCAAAGCACTGAAAAAATATTTTAAATAGAAGATGAAAACTTTCCTCCTAGCGGAAAACTCTGGAGAAAAAGTGAATTGCATATGGGCCCATAGGATATCATTTTTATTCTTCTGCTTAAAATAACTTTTCATCACTTTGCAATTTAAAAAATACCAAAAGTAAATGAAAAGTACTGTTAAAATTATTCAGTGTATAGGTTGTCCCTGACTTACGAATGACCCACCGATACGAACAACATGGGTTCTGTGATTAGGTGGGAACACGCCCCCCAAAAACTTAGATTTTGAAAAAAATATATTTTCTTAAAAACTACAAGAAAAAATGGCCTTTAAACTTACATAAGCCGGTACAGTGGGCAGAGGTGACACATAGGGGGACACTGGAGGCACAGGGAATAGAGATCGCACAGTGTTCTGACTTAAAGGGGAACTGAAGAGAGAGCTATATGGAGGCTGTCATGTTTATTTCCTTTTAATCAATACCAGTTGCCTGGCAGCCCTGCAGGTCTATTTCTCTGCAGTAGTATCTGAATAACACCAGAAGTAAGCATGCAGCTAGTCTTGTCAGATCTGACTTTAAAGTCTGAACCACTGAAACACCTGATCTGCTGATTGCTTGTTCAGGGGCTATGGCTAATAGTATTAGAGGCAGAGGATCAGCAGGGCTGCCAGGCAAATGGTATTGCTTAAAAGGAAATAAACATGACAGCCTCCATATACCTCTCTCTTCAGTTCCCCTTTAAGAACAGATTCAGGTTAAGAACAAACCTACAGACCCTAGCTCAGGCATGGGCGAACTTGGCCCTCCAGCTGTTAAAGAACTACGAGTCCCACAATGCATTTGCCTTTATGAGCCATGACTGTGGCTGTAAGACTCCTGCAATGCTTTGTGGGACTTGTAGTTCCTTAACAGCTGGAGGGCCAAGTTTGCCCATGCCTGCCCTAGCTCGTTCGTTAACTGGGGACTACGTGTATTTTCCTGCTTCCTGTTAACTTAAAGCGGAATATAACCCTGAATTTCAACTTTGCTCTAAAACATTATTTACAGCATATTATATGCAAAACGCATTTTTTTTTACTAGACCAGCATTGGAAGTGTTAAACACAGAGGTTTCAAGTTCCGTGGAGAGATCTGCAGAAGTTCAGATTGTTACATTCTATTTAGTTAGATGTATCTATTGATAAACAGTTACACACTCTTTGGCTGTCCTCCAAGCTCCTTCTCAGTGAGAGAGGAGTCACATTCAACACTTAGATACATTTATGTAAACAAAATGTATCTATTTCAGCTTCGGATGCGTCTGCAGAAATCTCCAGGAACTTTAAAGCCCTGTGTAACCCTTCCAATGTTGGTCTAGTAAAAAAAAAAATTGCTGGTTGCATATAATATACTGTAAATAATGTTTTAGAGCAAAGTTGAAATGCAGGGTTATATTCCGCTTTAAAAAGCATTTAATTGACAAGATCCTGGTGCCCCTCCCAGTCACATGTGGATACTCCAAGAGCAGTGTTTCCATTGTTGCCTACTACATTTTGCGCCGACAACTGAAATGAATAACAGTATGGCAGTGGCACCTGGGGTGGGATATTAGGCGGCAAATGAACAGCCATTTCTCATAGGTGGTGTTTTAGAAGCAGGAAAAGTGGTCAAGCATAAGGCTCTGAGTAGCTAATCCAAGGTGCAGAAATGTCATTGCAGTTAGGCAAAACCGTACTCAGTAGTTTGTATTCGTTTGAACCCAGGGCCCACTGCACCAGTGTTGGGTCTGTCAATGGGTTCAAGGATTTCTTATGGATACCTAATGGCAATCAAGGTGCAGTTGTCTACTCTTTAGTGGTCTGTGCGTTCCTCTATGGATATGGTTTACCTACCACCAAATCGAGTGATTACAGAAGACTGGGGGAAACGAGGAGATTGGACAATGCATAGAAGTATGTGGATCCAGCATGAACACATCTTGCTTAGTTTAGGTTGCTTTGCCTTGAGTCAGGTATCCTTTAGGTATGTCCTACAGCTATTATTGGGGAAAGTAAGGCTACCTTCACACTGACAAGTTGCATAGGACAACATAATTGCATAGCTAACCCGATATGGTTATATTGCAATGGTACATTCACATTGGTGTGTTAGCCGTGCAGTGCAGCGGAAGCTGTTGGCAACAAAGCAATGCTGCGCATCACCGGAAGACATTAAGGGCCCTTTTACACCCGACATTGTTGTGTTGCATTGCAATGGACAATATCTTCGCATTGTAATGTTCTACATTGTAACAGTAGAATCAGTTGCTTTGCATTGCAACTGATGAGGTGTGAGTGGTTTATAGACAATAGTGCAATCCATTAAGGCCTCAATTCAATAAGCTGTAACACTTTATCAAACGTTTGATAATTTACCTCATGGGTAAAATCTAATTTTGAATTCACTAAGGTGTTATATATTTATCGAATGTTTTATTGATAAAACGTTCAATAAATCTTTAACACCTTAGTGAATTCAAAATTAGATTTGACCCATGAGGTACATTATCAAACGGTTGATAAAGCGTTTGATAAAGCTTAGTGAATGGAGGCCATAGTGTAAATGTCGGTCATAAAATCAGAAATCAATTTTTTATTTTTATCTGGTAAACAAGTAATAAGGATGGTAACCAGGCAATTCAAAAGTTAAAATCACTATTACGCTTCTTGTTGATAAATGATCATTCCTCAGTTTACCTGACTCTTATTTGGTACACTCTAAATTTGGTACACAAAAAGAAAGTTGCAGGGCATGCTGGGTTGTCCTTTTTGCTTCTCTACTTCCTCTTAGACTTAACTAATGCAGCCTGATTGGCTGAAGTCTCTTTCCTTCCTGTTTTCTCCTCCCACTGCTGTTCCTCTCTGATTGGCCAATAGTTCACATGCTGAGACAATGAACTTTCTATAGTGAAGGGCGGGCAATGCATACACAATCAGGCAGAGGAGAGTAAGGGAGGAAATGACATCAGGATTGGCTTCAAAATATCCACAGTTAAAATGGGAAATGCTAAGAAGGATTTTCTCTTTTTTTACTGTAGAAAAATCACTAAAATCAAAACGTGGACAGTGCAATACATATGTTATGTAAGTAGAGCAAGTATTTATCTACTTATATATGGGTTTGTTTGTTTTTTCTGAGATAGTATGGCTGACAGCTACTCTTCACAACTCAGTACTGTGAGCGTAGTTCCATAGAAGCGTACATATAGTTCTTCCACTGGTGAGCTGGGCGCAGGATGAGCTGAATGACGGGTGACCCTGCTGCTGCTCAAATTTCTGGCGGCCAGTGTTGCCAACTCATCCCTTTAAAGGGGAACTGAAGAGAGAGGTATATGGAGGCTGTCATGTTTATTTCCTTTTAGACCATACCAGTTGCCTGGCAGCCCTGCTGATCCTCTGCCTCTAATACTATTAGCCATAGCCCCTGAACAAGCATGCAGCAGATCAGGTGTTTCAGTGGTTCAGACTTATAAGTCTGATCCGACAAGACTAGCTGCATGCTTGTTTCTGGTTTTAATCAGATACTACTGCAGAGAAATAGACCAGCAGGGCTGCCAGGCAAATGGTATTGATTAAAAGGAAATTAACATGACAGCCTCCATATACCTCTCTCTTCAGTTCCCCTTTAATTATGGACGCTTATGAATTGTACATGTCTTGTGGCTAGTTAGATGCAGTTAAGGCACTGATTATCTGTGAGAAGCCCCAGAACCTGTATAACTTAGATGTGTCAGTATTTAAAGGGATGAGTTGGCAACCCTGCTGGCGGCGTTAAATACTATTCCCCCCTCTGAGTCATAGCAACTCGGAGGAGAAGTAATTTAGGGTCAAGGCAATTGCTGGAACCCCAAATTACGCTTGCACTGGGTTCGCACTATACCATTAGTGCTAGAGCAGCGCTGAGCACCAAAACAACCTGCTTCGCGATAGAATTGCATGGGCAGTAAGCTGACAGGCAGGATTATTCTGCAACACAACTGATGTAATGCAGAGGTGTATCGAGAGGGGTGCAGGCATGGCTCGTGCCATGGGCGCCACCTGCTACCCTTGTGCTGCGCCCCCATACCTGACCCCGCCTCCCCGTCACTCAGACCTCAGATCAGATCAATTCTGTTATCTGGGGAACAAGTCTACTTAATTATTTATGCATGTAGGGTGCATTTGGCTTAGTGTTAGAAAAGAGGACGGAGAGGGAATAAGAAGAGATTTCCAAAAAAGTAACTTCAGCAATAGCCCGAGCCAAAAAACACAGACAACACATGTATGCGTGAAAGGATGCCGTTTTAGGCTGGGTGCACACAACATAACGTGAAAAGCTGCATTTTATGTCATGTTTTATGTTAACGTTGTGTGCGTTTTTGCTGCGTTTTTTTGTCTGTTTGCGGTTTTTAAAAAAATTCATTTTTCAAGCGTTTTGCATGCGTTTTAATGCGTTTGCGGTACACATATATATAAACCGCATATGTGTTTTGTATGCATTTTTTATATTTACATTTATGCAAATCACTAGGAAGACAATAGGAAGCGGAAATACATCAGAAATCTTTATTTAAAAAAAAAAAAATGCATTAAAGAAACACATCAAAAACGCATACAAAACTTAATACATTGCATTTCCATTGACTATCATTATGTGCGTTTTTGAGGCGTTCATGCATAATAGCTATTTTAAAAACGTCAAAGTACAAACACATACCCATGCATTTATTTTATGTAGCCCATTGAGTAACATCTGTGCATAAAATGCAGCGTTTTACGCAACGCTAGTGTTTCTGCTATGTGTGCACCTAGCCATAAGAGGGGAAGGGGGCTATGACCGGGTGGGGCGCAATTTTAGCGTTTGCAATAGGCTCTATACTACCCAGATATGCCCCTGATGTAATGCAGTGTAAGGCTGCTTTCACGGTTAGACGTTACAGGCGCACGTTAGTGTAGCCTGTAACTCAGCCCACCGCACAGTAATGAAAAGTCAATGGGCTGTTCACAGTGCCCACGTTGCGTTACATTGTAACGCAGCACGTCAAGTCAAAGTGCTGCGTGCTGTATGTTATAAGTTAGACTGCTTGCACATGCTCAGTAGTGTTGGAGGAGGAGGTCTCTCCTCCTCCTCCGCAGCCAGCCACATGGCTAATTAATATTCACTGCACGTTGTGACGTGCAGTGTTTACTTCCTGGAGTGGCCGCTCTGTGCGGCGATTGGCTGGCGGGACCACGTGATGCCGCATGCGTCCAAGAGTACGCATCACGGATGCCAGAGTGAGCTGCACAACGCGGCTCAGTCTGACGTCCACATCCAACACCACCAGGCGTTGCGTTAGGGGCACGTTATGCAACCATAACGTCCCCTAAAACGCAACGTCCTGGTGGGAAAGTAGCCTTAAAGAGACTCTGAAGCGAGAATAAATCTCGCTTCAGAGCTCATAGTTAGCAGGGGCACGTGTGCCCCTGCTAAACCGCCGCTACATCACCACTAAACGGGGGTCCCTTCACCCCCAAACCCCCCACTGCAACACTTGGTCGCAAACTTGGTCGCTCCTGGAGGCAGGGCTAACGGCTGCAGCCCTGCCTCCAGTCGCGTCTATCAGCGGCGCATCGCCGCCTCTCCCTCGCCCCTCTCAGTGAAGGAAGACTGAGAGGGGTGGGGGAGAGGCGGAGATACGCGCTGACAGACGCACGTGGGGCAGGGCTGCGGCGGTTAGCCCTGCCCCAACCAGGAAGCGCTCCCCCGCTGCACCGAGGGGATTTGGGGGTGAAGGGACCCCCGTTTAGCGGCGCGATAGCGGCGGTTTAGCAGGGGCACACATGCCCCTGCTAACTATGAGGTCTGAAGCGAAATTTATTCTCGCTTCAGACTCTCTTTAAAGGACCCTTTGAACATCACTGCATTACAATTCGCAAAACAGTGTCCTTGATGCAACACATTAATAGGAGAGTAAAGCCATGATAATGTATCTAAAGATATAAGCAGGACAGACAAGCAACTGGCATTGTATAAAATCAATAATTAAAACTCTCAGTATCCCACTCACTGCAGGATTACCAACAGATCATAAACACAAATTTAGAAAAGTCATTGCTGCTTTCCTTCCCTAGCTGCATAATAGTTCTAGTTGTGACCTGTGGCGACAGAATAGAAGTTTAAAAATGGCACCCTCCACATTCCACTCACTTCCTTTGAAAAGTAAATGGTGGAATCTGGTCAATGGAATGCACATAAACTTGGCTTGCATGCATATATAATGCAAACAGTAGGCTCTTTGGAAGCGGGACAATGAAAATGGTATGGAGTGCATATGATTGACTTAAAGGACTATCATGAAAAATTTTAAAATTTATTATGCAAATAAACACAAATAAGAGTGTTTCTTCCAGAGTAAAATGAGCTATAAATTACCTTTCTCCTATGTTGCTGTCACTTACAGTAGTTAGTAGAAATCTGACGGAACAGACAGGTTTTTAACTAATCCATCCCTTCATGGGGAATTCTCAGCATTTCATTCTTTACAAAAGTACCCCCTTAAAAGCCCCCCTCCCTTCACTAAGTACTTTTGAAAACAAAGCTTAATGTGGCCATACACTGGTCGATTTGCCATCAGATCGACCAACAGATAGATCCCTCTCTGATCGAATCTGATCAGAGAGGGATCGTATGGCTGCCTTTACTGCAAACAGATTGTGAATCGATTTCAGCATGAAACCGATCACAATCTGTGAAGCTGCCGCTGCCCCCTTCCCCCGCATACATTACCTGATCCGGCCGGCGCGAGTCCCCCGGTCTCCGCTGTCTTCCTCTCCGCGCTCCGCTCCAGCTTCACTGTACTTCCTGTCCGGGGAAGTTTAAACAGTAGAGGGCGCTCTACTGTTTAAACTTCCTGTCCGGACAGGAAGAAGTGAAGCCTGCGGGAACCCAGCGGAGGAGTATTGGTGACAGCGGGGACATGCGCCGGCCAGAGCAGGTAATGTATTGCCGCTAACGTCGGTCGTCGGGCATTCGAACGCCGCTATCAGGGACACACGTGCTTATGAGGCTGGAGGAAGCCCCAGGTAAGCATCTACTCTTGCATTTTACTCAGCTCTGGTTTACTGTAAGAGTTAGAAAAAGATCAATAGTTCATGTATTTTATCTCTCCCTGCACTCAGAAGTTGTATTCTGCCAGGAACACTTTTATGGCTGTAATTTGCTCATCAGTGAGGTTTACTTAATTCCTGACAAAGTACCGACAAGACAGAAGCGGTCACTTGCCTAGAAATGACCTCTTTCAGGAAGTCTGGCTGTTAATATTTTGCACATTACATACTGTACATACACATGTTTATTCATCATGTTACATATCGCCTCGGTCAGGGGCGTTGCTAGGATCTTAAGAGATCCAGGGCACTTTTGGGCTCTCCAGCTGGAAAATGGGCATGGCCATACACCAGAATGTGGGTGTGGTCATGGGTGGAGTCAAAATTACATGAACTTAAAAGCGGTCTAAGTGGGCCAGCTCAGCAAAATGTTGGCTAAAGCCCCCATCTCTTAATTAAAAAAAAAAGCAGCATATCACATCACATAAATAGCCAGAGTTACCTGGCTTCTGTGCTGGCTGGTCTGCTTGGCGAGTTGGCCTGCTGCCATATCATTCCCCGACCTTCTTGTGGACCCCCTCCCATGGGCCTCCCATTGAGGCACCACAAATCCCAGCATGCCCCCATACAACAGCCACAGCTCCCATAAAGGCATCACAACACCAAGCATGGCATCACAGCACCCAATATGCCCACATAGAGGCACCATAGCATCCAGCATACCCCCATTGCTGTGTACTGTGGTGCCATGCTGGATGATTGGGTGCCTCTATGGAGCATGCTGGGTGTAGTTGTGTCATGCTTAGTGCTGTGCTGCATCTGTGGTGCATGTTAGGTACTATGTGGTGCCATGCTGAGTGCTGTGCTGCCTCTGTGGGACATGTTGGGTACTGTGTGGTGCCATGCTGAGTGCTGTGCTGCCTCTGTGGGACATGTTGGGTACTGTGTGGTGCCATGCTGAGTGCTGTGCAGCCTCTGTGGGGCATGTTGGGTACTGTGTGGTGCCATGCTGAGTGCTGTACTGCCTCTGTGGGACATGTTGGGTACTGTGTGGTGCCATGCTGAGTGCTGTCTCTGTGGGACATGTTGGGTACTGTGTGGTGCCATGCTGAGTGCTGTGCTGCCTCTGTGGGGCATGTTGGGAACTGTGTGGTGCCATGCTGAGTGCTGTCTCTGTGGGACATGTTGGGTACTGTGTGGTGCCATGCTGAGTGCTGTGCAGCCTCTGTGGGGCATGTTGGGTACTGTGTGGTGCCATGCTGAGTGCTGTACTGCCTCTGTGGGACATGTTGGGTACTGTGTGGTGCCATGCTGAGTGCTGTCTCTGTGGGACATGTTGGGTACTGTGTGGTGCCATGCTGAGTGCTGTGCTGCCTCTGTGGGGCATGTTGGGTACTGTGTGGTGCCATGCTGAGTGCTGTGCTGCCTCTGTGGGACATGTTGGGAACTGTGTGGTGCCATGCTGGGTGCTGTGCTGCCTCTGTGGGACATGTTGGGTACTGTGTGGTGCCATGCTGAGTGCTGTACTGCCTCTGTGGGACATGTTGGGTACTGTGTGGTGCCATGCTGGGTGCTGTGCTGCCTCTGTGGGGCATGTTGGGTACTGTGTGGTGCCATGCTGAGTGCTGTACTGCCTCTGTGGGACATGTTGGGTACTGTGTGGTGCCATGCTGAGTGCTGTCTCTGTGGGACATGTTGGGTACTGTGTGGTGCCATGCTGAGTGCTGTGCTGCCTCTGTGGGGCATGTTGGGTACTGTGTGGTGCCATGCTGAGTGCTGTGCTGCCTCTGTGGGACATGTTGGGAACTGTGTGGTGCCATGCTGGGTGCTGTGCTGCCTCTGTGGGACATGATGGGCACTGTGTGGTGCCATGCTGGGTGCTGGGGCACATCCCACTGATCTTTGGGGCTAGCAACGCCCCTGATGCACTTTTAACTATTTGTGTAATGAAAGAAAGACATTTCCCTGCATGGTGCCATTGTATAGCTCCCAAGAATAACAATAAGAAAACAATAAGAGAATGGAAGCACGTCTTCACAAGCAGCAAGGTGGTATTGTTTTATCTTCACTGCACAGAAAGCTAGAAGTGCTTTGAAGCACTCTTTTCCTAGAAAATGACAGCATTATTTCCATGCGGTTTTAGCCACTATCTTAATTAGTATTATAATTAACAAAACACAAATAATATTCTGATTTTTATTCCCCAGCTATTATGGAAATCTTTTCTGTTGTAAATAAAAAGCATAGAAGTATAGGTAAATTGTGTAACGACGTGGGGCGGAGGAGTGACAAACATAAATGAGCAACAGAAAACAACAACAACAACAAAAAAGAGCAAACGCATTGCAGCAGACCTGGCAGCTTCCAATGATTGCCACTCAAATCAGGGCCTTTACAGGTAAAACTAAAAAAATAAAATAAAATAAAAAATAGAATATCGTGCAAAAGTCCATTTATTTCAGCAATTCAACTTAAAAGGTGAAACTAATGCATGAAAAAGACTTATTACATGCAAAGCGAGATATTTCATGCCTTTATTTGTTATCATTTTGATGATTTTGGCTTACAGCTTATGAGAACCCCCCAAATCAAAATCTCAGAAAGTCAGAATATTGTGAAAAGGTTCAATATTCTAGGCTCAAAGTGTCCCGCAGTTTGGTTCAGAATTAGGGCTGGAACCCACTAGAAATCATTGCAGCGCTGTTAAATCACGCAAGCGCTGTGTGGAGCCTAGTCCTATTGCAATCCAGTTTAGCTCTGATTTGGAAGCGCTGTACAGCAGTAAACTGTATATCACTTCCGAATAGCGTTTTATATATATACATTTTTTAAAAATAAAAAGTTTATAATACTTAACAGGTGTAAGAGGTCATAGGTGCTTTGCTTGGACCAATCAGAGAAGCTCCTGTGACCTCTTCTGCTAGGGGGAGGGCTATGGGTGGAAGACGAACATCAGGACAGAAGGTAAGTATAATTAAACTTTATTTAAAATTCTAAATGCTTGGCTACCAATTTGCTTCAAAATTGCTTTTCAAATTGATTTTGGAGCGTTTCTATATAGAGCAGTGAGCACAAAAGCCCTGAAAATGCTGCATGTCCTACGATTGTGATTAACCCTAATTGCAATCACACTAGTAGGTTCCCAAACATTTAAATACATTGGGAAATAGTTTTTATTTTAAATTGCCGGCAATTGTTGGTGATCCACAAACGCTGCTAAAATCGCCCTAATGGGTCCTAGCCATCACTGACATAAATTAACTTTTGCATGATAATCTAATTTTTTGAGTTTCACCTGTATCCTATGCAGATTTTACTTTTGTGATCACAACTGATGTCAACTTTGCATCATCTGGGACAAAGATAAATTGTGCAAAGGTGGCACAATAAGAAGACAAGTTCAGTTCCCAATCAGTTCCCAATCAGAATTTCAGCAACCGCCTTCATAAGGGGATGATGAAGGCGGTTGCCGAAATCTGGATTGGGAATTTTGTGTTATATGCTATTAAACCAAGAAGTCTTGAAGTAAGTGCATATGTGTATTGTGCAGTCTTTCAACAATAGACACAGTCTGCACCATTGGTTTGTCTCTCGCTTGCCTCTGCATCCAGTGTATCTTAGCCGACAGAGCCTGGACTGCATCGTGGAGCGCAAGACGTCTGACGCTATTTCTGGCTGATGTTACCAGGTGGAAGCGGTTAGTTCCAACACACACACACACGGACATTGCCCAGTATGTTTGGGCTGAGACACACTACATATCTGCCTAGTACTTGTCTACAGGACGTGAGTAATTGAAACATAAGCCTTTTCATCATGGATCAGATACTTTTTACCACTTTTTTAGCTGAATAGTGTGCATCATCCAGCACTCGGTTCTTCTTCGTTATTTGACTTTGCATCATCTGGGGTTATACCTAACTGTATATACCGTATATACTCGGATACAAGTCGACCTCATGTATAAGTCGAGCCCATATATTTAAGCCTCTTAAAGGGAACCTAAACTGAGAGGGATATGGATGTTTCCTTTTAAACAATACCAGTTGCTTGGCAGTCCAACTGATCTCTTTGGCTGCAGTAGTGGCTGAATCACACACATGCATCAAGCATGCAGCTAATCCAGTCTGACTTCAGTCAGAGCACCTGATCTGCATGCTTGTTTAGGGGCTGTGGCTAAAAGTATTAGAGACACAGGATCAGCAGGAGAGTCAGGCAACTGGTATTATTTTAAAAGGGAAAATTCATATCTCTCTGAGTTTAGGTTCCCTTTAAGCTGGAATTTTTTAGTGTCAAGTATAAGTCTACCCCTCAAAGTTAACGCTGCTGGGGACTTTAATCCTCCCCTCACAACCACCATCACCCAAAAGGCATCCCTTCTCTCTATCCTCTATAGCCCTCATGTGTAATGAAATTGTTTGTATTGGCTGCAGCAGAAGCGAAGTTGCTGATGACTTTAAATCTCCCTCCCACCCACAGAGGCGTCCGCCTCCCTCTATCTTCCCCCTGTGTATAATTCTCTGTAATTGCTGCAGGAAACTTACGAGTCCAGTACCGGGTGTCACACTCACCTCTTGTGCTCTCCTCTTCCTCACTTACGCCGCATCATGTGACTTCCGGAGCCGGAGGTACACAGACTGACATGCGTGTATTAGCATACTGCGAACCGCCGGCTCACATGACGCAGCGTGAGTGAGGTAGAGGAGAGCATGTGACACCCGGTGCTGGACTCGTAAGTTGACTGCAGCGATTACACTGCAGTATACACAGGGGGAAGATAGAGAGAGGCGGACACCTCTGTGGGTGAGAGGGAGGGAAGTTTAAATTGCCTGGCAACCACTTTGCTCCTGCTGCGGCTGTACAAAGCATTTCATTACACGGGGGGTGGATAGAGAGAGGATGGCACCCTTTAGGTGATGGTGGGTGGGTGGGAGGATCAAAGTGCTCTGCCACTAGTGCACCGCAGAGAGGTGGAGAGAGAAAGGTAGCCCTGTTATCCTGGCTATAAGCTGTTAAATTTAGGACTGTTGCAAGTATAAGTTGACCCCCCCCACTTTTATACTATGAGTCAGTCCTAAATTTATCGACTTATAGCCGAGTACATACAGTAATATTTCAGGATTACAATTTTCACTGCTAAGGTATTAACAATTCCAAAGCCAGATAAACTAATCAAATGATCAAAATATTCATTTTTTTTTCAAAATTAATATCAAAAAGAGAGGGTAAAGAAATGTGTACCAGGAAATTTTGGCACCTGCAGTAAATGGTCAATTTGGATGCCGCCATTGCCACTAATGTTAATAAGCAGAAACTGGGCGCCTGGAAAAATGTTAATATTATTGTTAATATCATAATTTATGTGGTGGGGTGCTGCAGATTAGGCATCAGGAAGCAGGGTTTGCATGGGGGAGCTCGGTTAAGTTAAAGAGGAACTCCAGCCTAAACAAACATCCTGTAATTAAGTTACATTGGTTATGTCAATTAAAATAGATAGGTAATATAATTGTAGAGAGAGCAAAAAACTGACACTAAATGCGGCAGGGATGGATCCCAGGTCACACTGGGCTTACCTGCAGCGTGCTCCAATGCAGTACACAATCCAGGTCAATGAAGAAAAAAGATGGGCACCGCTGCATAAAACACCCTTTATTGTGACCGGGCTGACACAATAGTTACAGCAGTGGGGGGAGGAAAGTTGTCTGACAGCTGTTTCACAAGGGTTAACCTTGCTTCATCAGAGACAAGACTTGTCTTCTGGGGCAGAAGCCTATGACAGCCGATCGCCAGGATTGGCTAGCTGGGGGGAGGGATTTTAAAAAAAGATATAAACAAAGGGGGGGGGGGGGTTAGAGGATGGGCACGATCAGGCCCCACCAACAGAGAGCTCTGTTAGTGGGGAGAAAATGGGGGGGGTCACTTGTGTGCTGTGTTGTGCGGCCCTGCAGCGAGGCCTTAAAGCTGCAGTGGCCAATTAACAGAAAAAAGGCCTGGTCTTTAGGGGGGTTTAACACTGTGGTCTTGAAGTGGTTAAAAGTAAAGGGCAAATATTTGTGATTTCATGGGGGAAGCCATCTTTTTGGTTGAAAGGAGGTGACCGGGAGCATGAGACACAGTTCCAACCCGCCTGATCACCCCTCCCAGCTGCACGCTAGGCTTCAAATCTCAAATTCAAAATTTAAAAAAACAAATTTGCGCCAAAACAGCAGAACGAGAACAACAACATCAAAAATCCCATCATGCTTTGCACAGCATCAGGGGAAAAATACCTGGCAGATTTCTTTGATGGGGCAGAGATTAGCTTCTGTGCAGCTAAAATGAGGCTTGGGTAAGAAAAATAAAGTTCTGATGCTGTGAAACTGTTAAAGAAACACCAAGCCTTTTCAGTGCTGCTGAGTAGATTTTTAGTTTGGAGGTTCACTTTAAGGTGTCAGGGAGGGGGTTTGTGCTCAGGGAAGGGGGCAGACTGTTAAGGTTAGGTGTCAGGAAGGGGGTTTGTGTGGGGGGTGCTCAGTCAAGGTTAGGTGTCAGGAAGGGGGTTGGCGCCAGGGGGCTGATAAGGTTAGGCATGAGGAAGGGTATTTTAAGGTTAGGAGTTGGGGTGTGGTTAGTGTCAGGCATTGGAGTGGGCAGGTTCTGCATGAGAGTAGGGTTAGGTTTAGCTGTAGTAAAATATTGGTAATATTTACAGATATTTTACTAATGAAAATGAACACTCCAAAATAGTCAAATATCTGTAAATGTTATAGATATTCTATCATCGGCTATATCCCGTCACCCAAACGTCCTGGTGTCTATTTCATGTAAGAACAAAGAAAGAGGGGTTTCGGAGATAGAGTAGAAATTGGGAGACATTGCGTGAGAGAGAGAGAAAGAAAATATAAAATAGGAATGACAGAGATGAGTTGAAAAGAGAAAACAACAACACCAACAAAAAGAACAGAAAGAAAGAAACAAACAAAGACAAAGGGAGAAAGATAAAAACAAAAAAAACAAAAGGGAAAGATGATGAAGTAAAAAAAAAAAAGAAAAAAGTGATATTTTTTTATCTTAGTAAAAAGACCCTATTTGCATGTCTGCAGTAATTTTTCTTTCTAAGTCAGCCACCTGCACATATTACAGGAGGAGCGGTTTTTTTTTTTTGGGGGGGGGGGGTAGATTTGTTAATTAATAATCTTCACATAATCCTAAGGTGTTATGATTTCCCCATTTTAAAAAATTAAAATGTACAAATAAGCTGGTGTCAGAACCTAGGTGATCTTTCATTTCCAGCACACTGAGCAAGCTCACATCAGCAGCAGACAGCAGTTAATGTATGCGTCTGGCTCAGTCTGGTCTACCCGCCAGGAATTCATCGAATTGTTAACATCCCTCCTTTTTTGTATGCACTGCACATGATTCCCTTCCTCGCCCTCCCCCTCCTTCCCTGACATTCTACAGCTGAAGCTTTCCTAGCGCTACCATGATATGATTACCTACAATCACATATTTTAGACGAGATAAAAATATTATAGCCTGCACACTAGAAAATGCAGTTCTACAACCGCCCTACCTACATTTTTAGAATAAATAGCCTTAGCCCAGGTCACGTCCCTTAACCTTTATTGGTGGCTACTAATGCCAACAGCAATGATTTTCACATGCAAAATACAAGTCTGACTATAGGGCTAATAATTGGGTGCTTTTAAACAAAATACTGAATATTTATCATTGTACAACTAATTCCATTACATTTTTATGCTGTAACCAGTAACAACTCGACCAATAGTAGCAAACCCCTTAAAAAGAAAAATAATCAGATCTATGCAGCTTTGGCTGGCTTGATAAGATATAAATAGCAATCAAAAACAAACAATTAACCAAATTGTTTAACAAGGTGTATTGTTGACCTGAATAGTTCTTCATAATGTGATGAAAGTAAAATAAAATTATACACCATGTTATGAATAAGGTATTCACGTTTTGTATTATAAAGTACTAAATTAAGACCAGCACATATGTAAACATAATGTCATCGTTTTCAGTTTATACTGAAATAACGATTATCAGGCCATTTTTCCCTCTTGTACTTCAACAAAAATGACTATACTTGTACAATTGTCTATCATGTGATCTGCACAACTATATACCTGTACCTCTATACATAAACACACACATATTTCAAAAATTACGTACTAATAAACGACACCATATTGAGAATACTGTATATAGGAAACAAGGGCGACACAACGCAACAACAAAAATAGGTTTATTTTAATGTTACTTAACAGAGCACGACTGAAGAACATAATAAAGAATCAGCTCGAATATTCAAGTAAATTTAGCTAACGATGACAACCATTTCAAATGAAAACTAGACGAAAACACATTTTACACTGAAATAAAGCCAATATATTACACTGCTGCACAAATGTGAGAAGGAATAGGGAAATCATTAGATTCTGCCCACCCCTAGCCCCCAAATATACACATAGTATTTTGGCTTTATCTCATTCATGGTTTAAAGAAGACATGCTTTCAATATTTCAATATCACACGTTTCGGGATCAATAGAGTCCAGAGCTGCTGGTTCCTCTCCGCCTAGGTCCCAAGAGCCAAACTTGTGATCAATGCTAAAAAATCCTCACAAGTTAGGGTCTCAGGGACTAGGAAAAGTCCAGGATCATGGTGTCTGTTTCCTCCTTAAAGTTACAGAAGCGAAAGGTACTATTCGTTTTCCTATCATGGACGATCAACAGATACACAGCAGATACACAAAAACATTTCAGGAAATATATCGCAACAAGACGATCCATTTATAAGCCTGTGTGACACAAAAAGAAAAACAACAACAAAAACATTCAGAATGTACAAAGCATCTATTATTTCTTTTCAAATAAGCCTCAGTATCATCACTTAGGTAAATCTACAGCAGCTAGACCAGTATCCTGTTGCTGGCTTGGGCCCTAGGACAAGAATGGCTTTGAACGTCTCTCCTCAAGATGCAGGAACATGAGAGGAGGAGGAAAAGCAGTCTTTTTTTTTTTTTAAATCTTAATGAAACGTGATGAGCTGAAAATACTTTTCCTTAAAAAACGCACATGGGTGAAGCCAGGAACCGGCATGCACAAGTTTTTTGTTTAAAAAAAATGCTGTTTATACAGGAAGAGAAGGACGACAAAGTAAGAAAAATTTTCGATCACCAGGGGGCTTTTCGTTGGCTCTGTATTAAAGAGGTATACCAATATCCCAGCAGCATATTCATAAAGACAGGATCAGGTCTCAGAACCAAAAATACCATTTCCAGGGGGGAAAAAAGTAAATTCCTTGCTGCTTTCTCCCCCAAAAATAAAATAGTCAGGCCTGAATAGATCTTGTTGGTTTCACTAATATAAAAACAAAAACATCAAAAAATTGTTTATAGTAAAAATCCAAATTGATCTCATCTTCTTCTTGTTTCCGGGATTTTTCTGTGTTTAAAATGAGAATAAAGATAGAAAAAACAGAGTTAGTCATAAATGACACATAAATATCGATAGATGAACAAAGGTGAATCAGTTTGCACAAGAAACAACAAATAAAAAGGAAGAAATCCTCTAAAAATCAGTCATTTTCACCTAACAGTCATTTTGACACAAAGCATTTCTTTTCTCAGTTGATTAAAAGCACTGCAGTTATTAACATATCCTTAAATAGAGGGGGTAAAAAAAAGGAGACAAAAGATCTGTCTGAAATAAGTCGCCTTTATCCAGTTATCAAGCCATTCTGTCTCTTATCTTAAAATGGTTTTACATGCAATATTTGAACACAGGCTACAGATGAACAATTAGCATGAAAAATCTGTGCCCTCCGCAGATATGGCATTAACATAATTACATCCCCCCCTGTCTCCCCCCCCCCCCTCACCCCCCATACCCCCCCACCCCAAAGGCAGAGACCCATCCTCCTAGGAGAATACATCTGATGCTCCAAAGATTGAAATCAGTCATGTTTTTAGTAGCTGGGAGACATACCTGTACTCCTCAGTGGCAGGATAGCTTTTACCTTCCCCTCCACGCACACAGACACGCAGACAGACAGACACACACTTGCAGACACGCATAGACACACACACACACACACTCACAGGAGGGGGAAAAGAAAAAAAACCACAAGGCAAAGCAGTGGATGCTGACTCAGAACAGTTGTGTTTGGAGGGGGTGCGACCGGCTGGTGTTTTCTCTGCACTCATCATTTACATTAACTCACTCTCTCGCAGCCACCCTTTCCTCGACCTGCAGAAATGCAGCATTTTCCTGACGCCGACATCTCAACCCCTGCAGGTCAGACGTCGGGTGCAAGGAGAAGCACACAATACAAGATCTCAGCCTCACTTAAAAGATCGCCTTCTGATCCTCCAGCATGATCTTCCGGGGTGCCACCACCTGCCCACCTCCTCTCTTCTGGTTTATTTGATATCTTTTGGGGGATTTAAAAGAACAAAAAAAAAAAAAAAAAGCCTGAGGTTTATTAATAAGCCAGCTTGCCAACTGGTCTTCCCTGTACCTTTTCAAAAATGCCTGTAGTCCCCACCCTTCTGTAACCCCCCCCCCCCTCCTCCCCCAAATCGATAAGTACGATCTCCCACGGCAGTGGTGGAAACAGGCTATGACACACACAGACTTTCATCCTTCAGTTTCGCAGGGCTGAAGAATAGCAAGCGAGCCATCCCCAGCCAGCCACGCACGTGACGTGGAGAGAGACATAATGCCAGCAATTCTTTTACGGTCTTAAGAGTTTATTCTACGCCTTTGCAGGTCCCTCTTCCCTCCTCGCTGAACAAATGCTTTGTGGAAACAATGCTCGCCTATAGTCCAGGCTGCCAAACAATGCCATGATCAAGCATTTTTACCACAGCGCTGTCAAGAAATCAAACTTGCTGCTTTCAATCACGCTACAGCTTCTGGGGCAATGAAGTGGCTATTTTCTTCTCAGATCTAACCAGCTGATTTCTTTTTGTTTTTTTTTTATGCAACTTCAGAACACCTATAAGGACCAGCTTTCAGCAGCAGAAGGGAGCGCAATAAATTAAACGGTCCTTTGCACACAGGATGATGCTGGGGACTTAGAGGAGGTTTCATTAACGCACACATAAATAAAACATCAGCCTATGTCAAATGCCTGGAATCCGCAGCACTGCTGGGCTCCAGCTAACAACCTGCTAACGCATCTCTGTACATGAGCCCTCTTTGTTCTGAGAATCCACAACACACCTATCTCCCTACAGAGCTGCAGTTAAAGGCTGTTCCTCCAGACGCGGTTCCTCTGTTCACTTAGTAATATTAAGAACAAAGAGGAGACAGCTAACATAGGCGCAGAGGATAACCGAACGTCGTCTCACGGTATACAAAAATGTCACGTTTTTAAAAAAATCCCAGCATGCATTGCGATGCGGCAGCACTACCGTAAAGAAACCTACTGCTGCAAAAATAAATCACCTTAGAAAAATAAAATCTGTAAATTTAGGCAATTTTATTACTGAGGGATCAGGTAAAAATAATAATAGAAAATAATCTATAGTTTAAAAAAAAATTATACAAAATAAAATAATTCCGAAACATGCAAGCAACTATATGTCACAGAAACAAATGCATGCAGCAAATGATCGCCCAAAGCAGTGACAAGGATGCCAGGGTGTGTTTAATAATATACGTACATCAGACAGACATCACCTCTCAAGGTTCTTTTTCTGCTCCAGCATCCCTTCCTTTGTGCCTTTTTTTACATCTCTCTACTTTTTGCAACAATGCTTTGGTCATATAAATGACATGACCTCACTGAAACGATCAGATACAAATAATAAGGAATAAAACACACACAAAGTAACCCACTGCTTTTAAAAAAACTGAACATGCACTCTCAGCCAAACTACCTCCTGGTACACCATTGTGGACAGCCTCTTA
Source organism: Hyperolius riggenbachi (assembly GCF_040937935.1). Taxonomy (NCBI): domain Eukaryota; kingdom Metazoa; phylum Chordata; class Amphibia; order Anura; family Hyperoliidae; genus Hyperolius; species Hyperolius riggenbachi. The sequence continues at coordinate 515,097,002 of NC_090647.1, read as the reverse complement.
GTACTGATTCCTGCTCCGCCAATCAGAGAAGGCCCATGCAAATACTGAACAGGTCTGTGCACCAGCCCAATGTCTGGCACTGTATGGAATGAAAGGCAATGGTTAAGCACTGTATATATAACCTAGTGATTCAGAAGCCACAGAACCCTTTCAATGCTACCAGGCGAGCACATCGAAAGCATTGCAGGTCTCTTCCCATCGCTACAGGCAAAAGGGTTGCAAGGACTCCGGATATTTTCATGAGAATGAAACTAGACTGTACATTTAAACAATGCGCTGTCACATGACCACCAGGGATGCTGAAAAAAAAGCCTCTAAGGGCTAAGGGACTTTGTGGACCACGTCCAATCAATAATCGTCTGCAGAGAGATGCTGTAATCTATCAACTCAATTACCTTTGGTAACATCCATCTGATCTTATGGTCTTCTGCAAACATTTAACCCCTGAATTATTGTCTGTTTCCTATAAAGTAGAAACTGTTTGAGATCAGTGAATTGTTAAAAAAAAATCAATTTTACTACCAGTTTCTTCCCAAAAAATGTAGGCAAGTTGGTACAATATGTCCCATAAAAGAAATAATAAGTGGCTGGAAAAATAAACAAACTAGTCCACTAATCATCATTTAATACACGGGAGGACATATTAAAACCTTTGCAGCCAGAGCCTTCTGTCATGCTGCTCCTACCCTTTGGAAATTCTTGCCACACCCGAACAAGACAACTTCAACCCTGGAAGCGTTTAATTTAAAACCGAAAAGCCACCAGTATAGTGTTGGATTTAATGGGAATACATTTACCTCACAAACCTCTGCATAGTCACTTATGTAGTCCTCATCCAGTGGTCATATTCACCCTTATGCTAGGTACACACCATACAATTTTCTGGCAGATTTACCTGCCAGATCGATTATTTCCAACATGTCCGATCTGCGTTTTGATCATTTTTCCGATCGATTTTCGATTTTCCCATTGATTTTCTGATCTTTTTCATATAAAACTGTGTCCAGTTGGCACACCAGACACTGCACACCCCACAATTCCTGTCAAAAGGGGTACGTGGCGAATGTACCTATGCCAGCTGCCACAACATGAGGGTGGATGATCACTGCCCGATGGTAATAAACTGGCAAGTATCTATTGGCGAGTTCAGTATAGAGAGGGATACAAAGGTAATGGCTGGCATAAAGATTCCTGGCCACAATTTGTAAGTGAGAGACGGGTTTCATCCCTGTCATCTGGGATGGATTTACACTTCAGGAGCTTGTAGGCACAGAGATTCTAGCGCCCTAAACTCCACCCTCAACACAGGCCACACCCCAACACCACCCTTATTTCCGTATATCACAGAGATAAATGTACATGAACCTAGCAGTGGTGTAATTCAAAGACTGGGCATGCCCAGCAAAAGCTTGGAAATGGCCCCCTCTATGTTAATAATACAAATTATATAAATTATAATAATGATATATATGCCTCTAGTTACCTTACAAAATGGGCAACACAGAATTAGGGGCGTTGCTACACACAACTTAGTCACCACCTTACATTGCCTCAAGCCCACCAAGATGAGAAGAGCAGGCAGCAAATAGCAGTGTGTGTGGCCAGAGGGCACAGCTGATCTGCGCTGCAGCTGGTGAGGTGCAGGGACAGAGAGAGGAGAATGCAATACCTACACCGCCCACTATGCTACTCTCACCTTCACAAGAGGCAGTGATTAAGCCTTGGATGCCCCCCCCCCCCCCCCCACCCCAAACTACGTGCCTGTGGCTGCGGGACTGTGGCTGGGTGGTGAGTGAAATCACTCTCAGGCTCTGCTGAGTGAGGAGACATTCGGGAAAGGAGGGGAGCCGCCTCTGCCACATGGCACCTGTAGGCACACGCCTACATTGCCTTATGGTAGTTCCGGCCCTGCTTGACCTCGAATAGCTACTCTTGAACCCTGCAAATGTCTTTATTTCCTGGTTGAGTGCAAACTTCACCCCCCCCCCCCCAATGATGCATCCTGTCCACATGTGGTCCATCTAGGAGGCTGTGCTTATCTTGAAACCTTAGAGTTTCCAAACTTCTCTAGCGGGGTTGAACAGTTCTTCAATGGAAATACACCAGCATAGGTACAAATGAAGGGTTATTGATAAGGGGGGGGGGGGGGGGGGGGGAGGGTAATCCGAACACTTAAATTGAGAAAGGAAACTAAAAACATTCTGGCACAGTGAGCGATAAAAGCCCCATTTTATTTATCGGGGTTTTCATTTTATTTAATCCAGAGATCCCTGGACTTATTTAAGAAAAAAACTTTTGTAGAGGAAGACCGCAGTCACATAACGACTAATATTCTAACATTTTACAATCCCATTATGTTCTGACAATACCCAGAGGTTCTTCTAAATCAGGCATGGGCAAACTTGGCCCGCCAGCTGTTACGGAACTACAAGTCCCACAATGCAGTTGCCATTATGAGTCATGACTTTGGCTGTGAAAACTCCTGCAATGCATTGTGGGACTTGTAGTTCTGTAACAGCTGGAGGGCCAAGTTTGCCCATGCCTGTTCTAAATCAACTCCACATCTTTTGGATCACTTAAAGGAGTTATCAGGGGAAAAATTAAGAAAATAACTGCTACTTACCGGGGGCTTCCTCCAGCCCCAAGCTCCCAGCATGTCCCTCGCCGAAGCTCTCCCCACAGCTGTTCACCGCATCTCGCTCCCGGTCCCCGGCGATGACGGCAGGTCGACCTCCAGGTCAGCCTGTACTCACCACGTGGGCCGCAGCAGACTGCGCGGGTGCAGTAGTTCTGCGCCTGCGCAGTCCGCTCCGGCCCACGTGGCGGTGATTGACAGCGCACAGTGACGTCATCGCCGGGGATCGGGAGCGAGATGCGGTGAACGGCTGTGGTTAGAGCTGTGGTGAGGGACATGCTGGGAGCTTGGGGCTGTAGGGAAGCCCCGGTAAGTAGCACTTATTTTATTCATTTTCCCTGATAACTCCTTTAAGCGCCCCATGGTTTTCCAACCTTAAAGGACAGGTGCAAGGTAATTAAAAAACACAAATATTACTAACAGCCCCAGGCTGGATATAAAATACCCAACAACGTACTTGTTTTACTGCACGTGTTTAACCTTTGTGAATATACACTTATGAGGTATTTATCCCACATTTATTATTATTTAGTATTTATATATCACTGACCTCTTCCGCAGCAATGTACAGAGTTTATTGTCTTGTGACCTAACTGTCCCTTGGTGGGGTTCACAATCTAATCCATACCATAGTCATATTATGCGTGTATCCTGTAGTGTATGTATCGTAGTCTAGGGCCAACTCGGGGGAAGCCAATTAACTTATCTGTTTCGCTTCAGTTTAGAAGAAAAGCAGATTCTGCACCGGTTGCAGCAATCCAAAATTATTTTAATCCAGCAGGTACAGGTTATACATTAGAAGTGAAAGAGGTCGGCCTAACAGCTTCTTCAGAGGCCTTGAAACGGCTGTTAGGCCGACCTCTTTCACTTCTAATGTTTAACCTGTACCTGCTGGATTAAAATAATTTTGGATTGCTGCAACCGGTGCAGAATCTGCTTTTCTTCTAAATTGAAGAGATATTGGATTGTATATAGATGGTGAGCACGGTGCAAGGCTAACCAGGATCCAGCTGCCTTTTCCAGTTGAAGCAACTTTGAATGTCAGTCCCCGCATTTCTTTTTCTGCTTAACTTATATGTATGTTTTTAGGATGTGGGAGGAAACCGGAGTGCCGGTAGAAACCTATGCAGACATGGGAAGAACATACAAACTCTGTGCAGATGGCGCCCTGGCTGTGATTCAAACCGAGGACCCAGTGCTGCAAGGCGAGAGTGCTAACCACTACGACACCATGCTGCCCGTTTGTGATTGACATCAAAAGTGTAAAAATTTACCTCAAGTCCCCCCCCCTCCCGTAAAATGTTTCCTCACCCTGATTTACATTATGAAAGTTATCACTGGTGGTTAGTTCTTTAGTTCTGCCAGGTGATCTCTGTAGAGATGGAAATAGCCGTTATTCCCCATAATGCTATGAGGTTCACAAAGAGCAAACTGTCAGGACCATGGCCCTGACATCACACCGTGGGATGGGTTTCACCACAATATCAGCCATACAGACTCCCTTGATGATCTTTTTGAGAAAAGGTAAAGATTTCTCCTGGGAAAGGGAGTATCAGCTACTGATTGGGATGAAGTTTAATCCTGAGTTAAAGTTCCTCTTTAAATACTGTACAGGTTCCACATGATCTTTCCCAGTGATGATATAATTTATTGCCAATATAAATTCTATTTTTTGGTCCATAAATCCATCATTTCCAGTATGAGCTTTCCAGCACAACATTGGTAACCTTGAAGAGAAGTTATGTTTTGTAGTAGTGATATTACATTTCCCAGAGGCAACATTACTCATTTTCATGATACAGGTTTCATTGAAGCAACATCATTTCTTTTCAGTTACAGTAGGTTTAAAGTGCAACTCCGCTTGTGTTAACAGAAAAGAAAAGCAATCATGCCTAGGTCAACTCTATACATTGCAAGGATTTTAGCAAATGTAATTGCAAACTCTTACCTTATTTGGCTCTGCCTCTATTATAATCAGTCACTAATACTGATACTGAATACTGAACTCATAACTAGGAGTGAAGACTTCTTAAGTCAGTTCCAGGCATACAGCGTATGGTCTGATGCTCCGTTTGCCTGGAAACTGGTCCAATATACCTTATATACGATTCTAGTTTGGCCCGTGCATGCTCAGCCTGTCAGTGACTCCGGTCTGGCGATCATGAAGACACCATGAGCATGGCCAGTGTGGTGTCATGGACATACTAAACATGCATGGACAAAGCATTAATCTGGGTCAAAGGTCGCTGACTCCCTGTAGTCACAGCCTATACCGGGCCAGTATCCAGGCAAATGGAGCATTTTGAGAGTGAACAAAAACCATGGTCAGTCTGGAGATCTTCAGAAAACTATGTAAGGCCTTATTTTCAACCATTTTAGTCACCTTAGTTACTAGTTAAAGTGTAACGGTCAGGCATAAAATCAATTCTTTATATTTATCTGGTAAACAAGTAATAGGATGCAAACCAGGGAATTTAAAAGCTAAAAATCATTCTTATTTTTCTTATCCATAAAACACAATTTCCAAGTTTCCCTGGCTCTTATTTGGTACATCTGCCGCACAAAGGAAGTTGCAGGGCATGCTGGGTTTTCTTTTTTTCCTCCTCTTTTCCCCTCAGACATAACTAAAGCAGCCTGATTGGCTGAAGCCTCTTTCCCTCCTGTTTTCCCCTCCCACACCACTGTTCCTCTCTAATTGGCCAATATTTTTCATGTTGAGAAGCTGAGAAAATCACTTAGAGCTGGGTGGGAGTGTCTAAAGACTGGGAGGAGGGCAGGCAAGGCATACACAATCAGGCAGAGGAGGGTAAGGGAGGAAATTACATCAGGACTGGCTTCAAAACAGCCACAGTTAAAATGGAAAATGCTAAGAAGGATTTTCTCTTTTTTTTCACTATAGAAAAATCACTAAAATAAAAATGTAGGCAGTGCAATACATACGTATGTAGCTGTTTAAGTACAGCGCTCAACACCAGCCTTGGTAAGTCTCAAATTCCCACAACACACTTCCTTGGCATAAATTACATGAACAAGAGTCCAGAGTCCACTCTGAAGTCTGCAATCTCAGGTCTCCAATACAGATAATAGGTATCACGCTCACCAGATTTGATGGCTGACTAGTTACGATCAGCATAGATAGCATATGATAGATGACATCTCACTTTCCTTTAGCCTTCTTCTTGTATGTTCCTCAGAATAGAAAACAGCAGTACATAGCATAATACTGTTTCAAAAGCGGGTACAACACACCTTCACCCATGCAAATGATCACCCGTGTGATATATGGCATATACACCTCAACCCCGGTGCATAAAATTGTTAAGGCTGCGGGCTCACCAGATCTGAACGCTGATCAAATGACAAACCAGCTCTCTGCACATAAACATTCAAGTCCTCTCCTCTGGCAGAATCTTCTCCCCTAATAGACTCAAGGACAAAGTCTCTATAGTGTAATACCGTTTATTAAAATCCGTAAAAACAAAGTAGTGCACTCACATTTTCTGAATAAAATCATGCGCATGTAATCATAACACCGCCGGACGTCCTCTATGCTGCCTGTCTTGCGTCTCCACTCCGTGCTGCGAGGCCACGCCCTACCGGTTTCGTCATATGACTCATCATGAGCCCGATGAGTCATATGACGAAACCGGTAGGGCGTGGCCTCGCAGCACGGAGTGGAGACGCAAGACAGGCAGCATAGAGGACGTCCGGCGGTGTTATGATTACATGCGCATGATTTTATTCAGAAAATGTGAGTGCACTACTTTGTTTTTACGGATTTTAATAAACGGTATTACACTATAGAGACTTTGTCCTTGAGTCTATTAGGGGAGAAGATTCTGCCAGAGGAGAGGACTTGAATGTTTATGTGCAGAGAGCTGGTTTGTCATTTGATCAGCGTTCAGATCTGGTGAGCCCGCAGCCTTAACAATTTTATGCACCGGGGTTGAGGTGTATATGCCATATATCACACGGGTGATCATTTGCATGGGTGAAGGTGTGTTGTACCTGCTTTTGAAACAGTATTATGCTATGTACTGCTGTTTTCTATTCTGAGGAACATACAAGGAGAAGGCTAAAGGAAAGTGAGATGTCATCTATCATATGCTATCTATGCTGATCGTAACTAGTCAGCCATCAAATCTGGTGAGCGTGATACCTATTATCTGTATTGGAGACCTGAGATTGCAGACTTCAGAGTGGACTCTGGACTCTTGTTCATGTAATTTATGCCAAGGAAGTGTGTTGTGGGAATTTGAGACTTACCAAGGCTGGTGTTGAGCGCTGTACTTAAACAGCTACATACTTTGCAGGGTGTCAATACGCACCCAATTGTATAGCGATCCACCTAAATGTATTGTACTGTGAACTTTTGATCCACATAGTTGCATTTCATTGTGAAGCTTTATTAATTGTGTTGAGGAGCGCACATACCACCTGATCTCCAGTGCAATACATACGTTATGTAAGTAGAGCAAGTATTTATCTACCTATATATGCGTTTTTTTCTGAGATAGTATGACTGACAGCTCCTCTTTAAGAGCTGGCTCACACTAATGCTAGGTACACACAATGAGATTTTCTGCCAGATTTACTGTCAGATCGATTATTTCCAACATATCCGATCTAATTTCCGATTTCTGGTTTCAAAACCATTTTCCATAGAAGTGAACGGAAAATCAATAGGAAAGCAATCAGACATGTTGGAAATTATCGATTGGACAGTTAATCAGTAAATCTGCCAGAAAATCTCATAGTGTGCACCTAGCATAACAGGCCAACCACTCCAGGCGGTAATTGAACAGATGAGCCCCTTATGAGCTGTAACCTTGACGAAATGTGTTCGTAAGAGCCTAAGTTGTGACATCATCATGTAAGAAATGGGAGCGCACCCACAACAGTAACGGTCAACCACCGGACTTATCGACGACGTCTTAGTCTGTATGCTGGTAGCGGTGTGCGGAGGGGGGTATCTGCAATACAACAGTACATGGTACGGGAGAGTGTTTATTAAACGGAGGGCAGTTGGCCTCCTTAAAGATTATCACTGTCATTTTTACCTGTTGCCATATTTGTGGCAGCTCCTGCAGTGCAGGCTTATGGACTTTTGGTATGTTTTTAACTTGTTATTTTAATATAGAGGTAATTTTTACTGTACTGGAAGCACGTTCATTATATTTTTGTGAGGTATGCCAGAAATCCAGACAAGTGAAGGAGGACAGGCTCAAGTAGCTGAGTGCCAGAGAGGCGGGACGGGAGGTCTTTGGAATTGGTGGATCCCCCCCCCCCCCTATAGGGAGATGCACGGAGGTGTTGTAACTTTGTGGTGGAGGCTGGCTTAAAGTACCACTGACCTCGTTTTTTAAGTAAAAAGTTTTTAATGCCGTTTTATAATTTCTGCTATGACATAAGAGTCTCAGCACAATCCTTCCCCTTTAGCGCCCCCTCCCCTTTCCCTGCTCTGCTCAGCCACTCTAGGATGGGCTGGGAGGAAGTGTCAGTACTTCCTCCTCTCTGCCCATCCTTAGGCACGCCCCCTCCACTCACCGCTATCAGTTCCTATGTGCACAGCGCTCTGCGGAACTACGCTGTGTGCGATCTTGTGGTAATTTAGCTAATTACCTCAGTACCACACACAGCGCAGCTCTACAGCGTGCTGTGCACATAGGAACTGATAGCGGCGAGTGGAGGGGGCGTGCTTAAGGATGGGCAGAGAGGAGGAAGTACCTACACTCCCTCCCCGCTCATCCTCTACATTCTTCTCCAGTTGAAGATATTAGTTGAGCTGAAATGCTGGGAGGAGGGGGGGCCTTGGAGGGAGTTAAAGGGGTAGGAAGGTGCTGTGATTTATATCGCAGCACAGCTAGTAAAATAACATTAAACAAATGTTATTTTACAGCAAGGTCAGGGGTACTTTAAGGCTGCACTAATATAAGGGACCTGCCTCAAAATTTGGATTTACATGGCATGAGCAGTACTCTAACAGAATTTCATATGAACTGAGGCTCCATAGTAACAAAGACAGAGAGCCACCTGAATATAAACTGTTAACAAGCATGCATTCAAACTGGATGATTTATTGTTAATGTTGATGTTTTATAACTGCTTTTATGTTTTTTGGTTCTATCAATTCTGTTCATCTGATGAGTATATCGCATGCTGGATGTATGCAGGATAGCCCATAGTGGGTGCGAGCGCCGATTACCGATCCTTAAGAGGTAACTGAACTGATAACCACGAAGGATGGTCAATGAGATGCAAACACGTTGATACAGATGTACACAAATTGTGCCTGAAAATATATGTAGCTTGAAAATGGACCAATCAATTTCCACCTTGGCAGTATTTGATTGGTTCATTTCCAAGCCACATGAATTTGCACAAACAATTTGTACAATCTTGGACCAATTTGGAGTTATTTGAATCTCATTGGCCATCACTAATAACCTTTGATCTACCAGTGTAGAAAACAACAACACTGTAAAGTACTAATGAATTGTCAGATAATTTGCGCTCGCAGATGGAATCAGCACTTCTTTTTACACAGCCGCACTGTGAAGATGCTTTGTTCACAATCTTTTGATTTTTGTACTCACTCCTGATTGTGAACAATTGTGGGCTGAAACGATCTGCCGGTCAGATGGGTAAAAGTGACCGAGAACCGTCATTGTCCTTTTCAGGTGTTTCCTTCCATTTTCTCTAACAATAATTGGTCAGTACTTCCTCGTTCATTTTGAACGACTCCCACCTGATGTGTGTACGAAGTTATCCAGCTACAGCACTGGATTCTTCACCATTACAGTGAGAAAAAAAGAAAAAGAAAAAAGGAACATGGCCTAGTTCTATGTAGGATTGGGACTGTCCATATGCAGGTGAAACAATGAACAATTAGAATATCTTGGAAATGTCCTTTTTACTTCAGTACCTGAATTTAAAATGTGAAACTAATATACAAGATATCAACCCTTTGCAGGTAATTTGGATTAATTAGCTGATTAGAGTCGGACACTTGAAGCCTAGAATATTGAACATTTCACAATAATGTAATGATCTGAGATTTTGATTTTGGGGTTCTCATAAGCTGTAAGTCATAATTATAACCAATAATTATAACGAATTAGTCATAATTATAACATGTAATGAGTCTATTTCATATATTAGTTTCACCTTTTAACCACTTTGGCCTATCTGGACGAGCTTCCTCGTCCAGATAGGCACTGCTGCTGCCGCCGGCTGGTGCGCGCGATCAGGCGCACCCCCGCGTGCGCTCCCGCTGCCCGCTGCTAGCCCCTTGATCAGTGAATGGGAATATAATTCCCATTCACCGATCTAACTTCCCCGCAGAAATACTGACGCTTTCTCTCCAGAGAGCGCGGTATTTCTGCCCCCAGGAAACTTCTCCCCAGCATTTTAGTTCCTGGATGCGAGATTGTTCGCATCCAGGACTTTTTTCACTGTGGCCATCTTGTGGCCAAATCGTAAACTGCACCAACATACATTTTTAATAAAAAAAAAATATTATTTTACATTTAAAATTAGCAGTTTCCCTCCCACACCAAAAATTACCCACATACACTTTTTTTATTAAAAAAAATAAATAAAAAATACAATTAAAAACAAAACAAAAACAACATAAATAGTTACCCAAGGATCTGAACTTTTTAAATATGCATGTCAAGAGAATATGTTATTATATTATTTAAAATTATAAGCTTATAAATAGTGATGGACGCAAATTGAAAAAATGCACCTTTATTTCTAAATGAAATATCGGCACCATAAATTGTGATACAGACATCGTTTAAACGGTGTAATAACCGGGACAGATGGGCAAATAAAATACATGAGTTTTAATTACGGTAGCGTATATTAATTTCAAACTATAATGGCCAAAAACTGAAAAATAATGATTTTTTTTTCATTTCTTTCTTAAACTTCCTGTTAAAATAGATTTAGAAAAAAATAATTCTTAGCAAAATGTACTACCCAAAGAAAGCCTAATTAGTGGCGGAAAAAACAAGATATAGATCAATTCATTGTGATAAGTAGCAATAAAGTTATAGGCGAATGAATGGGAGGTGAACGTTGCTCGGATGCATGAGATTTTCGGACTGCGGTGCTGAACCGGTTGGGTTGAATTACTGAAATAAAATGTACTTTTGCACCGTATTCTAATTTTTCAGGTTTCACCTGTACATTTATCTTACGTTCCATGTCACTTTAAATACCTTTTAAAAGGTGAAGGATACAGGGGAAAATATTTAGCCATGATCAGTGTATGTGGACAATTTTGTTTTTTCACAAAATTTTCAGATTTTCACTAAAAAAGAAAACTTTTGCAAAAAATAATTACATTTTCCCAAAAGCGGATTTAAATCAATCAGGCATACGAAAATATATTTTTTGAGTTCAAAAGCATCAATATTTTTTCCTTTACGCCTAAATTTACAATCTGCTTTACATTATTTCCATATATAGTTCATGATCATGACACAAATGAATGAAAAAAGGAGCTGCTGAAACAGTAGGTAGTTCCCCTACCTGATAACAGAGTCTTACTTCAGATCCTTACTCCACTGATCTTCAACTTGAAAATTCAGATTTAGAAAGTGGCAATCTTTTAACCCTTTATCAGCCAATTTATTTAGAGGCTTGCAAGTGCTTCAAGCCAATTTATTTTAGCGCATTTATTTCTTATTTGTTACATTTCCTTGCTTCTAATTAGTACTGATGTGCTGTGTATTTATGGCCACTTGTCACTAGGGGGCAGTGGGAGACAATAACAGAGGACTTCTGCTTTGTTTTTATATTCTCTGCTGTGAAGATGCGCGGAAGAGCCGCCGCCATGAGTCGGGCGGAGGCGGCTCTTTCCGCGCACAGCACGGCATGGCAGAGCGGGGAAAAGCGCGCAGGTCCCCCGTGCAGAGGCACCGCAGAGCGGTGCTGGTGTGGCTGGAACACATAGTCCCTCCAGGTTTAGAGTGACGCGCGCGTGCGCACTCAGGCAGGGAAAATATAGCAGTCAGAAGTAGTCAGCTGACCAGGCTGGTCAGCTGACTCTGGCTCCACTCCTCATTGGTCCAGCACTTAGGGAGGTGCTGGAAGATGTTTGTGTATATATACTGCTAGCTGGTCATTTCCCTGGTGTCTGGCGTTGCGAACACACACGTGGAAGCACTCAGACCTGTAGTCAGATCCTTAAGTGTGCCGGGACCAGCTGGAGCTGCAATCCTACACTTAGCTAGATTCTGTTGATAGCTAAAGTACTAGTTTGATTGTGATTATCTGTTATGACTTTTTGCCTGCCTGACTATCCTCCTGAACTCCGATCTTGTACCTTGATATTTCTGATACTCTGTTGCCGAACCCCGGCTCATCCTTAGACTCTGTTTCTGCCTCCTGATCTTGTACCTCGATATTTCTGATACCCTGTTACCAAACCCTGCCTTTACTTTAGACTCCGCCTTCGCCTACTGTATTTGTACCTTATCTGTCCGTGTGTTAACGACTTGGCTTGTCCGACCTCGAGAACCGACCTCACTGTTGGAGGCGGTTCCCCGTCCTGTTAGTGACACTTCCTCCAGAGTGTCACTTTCAGACAATCCTTCCTACTGTCAGCCTGACTCCTCCCGCCTTGGAGGGTTCAGGTCTTCGGAAGGAATCCGTGCAGTACTCCTTACTGCACTGAGGCCTAGTCCTCTAAGTGTTACTGTTACACCAAACACTACACTCTACTCAGGTGAACAGAGGTTAGCTGGTATATCGGATTATCGGTGATACTGCAGATCACTTATAATCTGGTATACATCTGTATTCCCAGTGATTCTGCAGATCACCGGTAATCAGATCCTCTCTGTGCTTCACCGATCGTTACATCTGCTAGTAGAGAGAGATCAAAGCATTCCAAGAATTTACAGCATTCCAAGAATTTACAGCCAACTGAAGTCAAAAGCAGCGCACTTCTCCCAAACGAGATAATGAAATTGAAGCTTCTAATGAGTTAATGAGACAATCAGTGTTTTTATAACCTACTATAACTCTCCATATAGCCACTTGAGTAACCAAAAGCCTGGTACACACATTCAATTTTGATTTGGCTAATGACTGACCAATTTTACCACTTCCATGTAGTATGAGAGCTTACCTACACAATCTGCTCATAGTATTCAAACTCGGTTGGCTCTCTTACTACATGGAGATGGTAAAATTGGCCAATCATTGGTCTATCAAAATAAAGTGGGTGATCAGCATGACTACAATGCACAAAGGGGTGTCTGCGGGCTTCAGGCAATAGATGTATCGTGGGGAGTTCCTATGGTAAGAAGGGTCACCAATCCTCCAAGTACGTCTAATCCATCCATATGTATCCCATAAGGAACTCAACCTTCAGCGGATTCTTATCCAACGAATTCCATTTATTATAATACTACATCGGTGTATACAGCATAGTATAACCAGCACAACGTTTCGGGCGAAGTGCCCTTTATCAAGTGCTCCACTTGATAAAGGGCACTTCGCCCAAAACGTTGTGCTGGTTATACTATGCTGTATACACCGATGTAGTATCATAATAAATGGAATTCGTTGGATAAGAATCCGCTGAGGGTTGAGTTCCTTATGGGATACATATGGATGGATTGATCAGCATGACTGCCACCTTATGATAAACTCCAGATAAGTTTAGTCACTTTTCATGGTGGCTACAATGGAGATCAGCGGTATTTGTGCCAAGCAGAACCAAGTTTGCTGCTTATTGTGACCATCCCATTAAAGTGGTGACCCTGGCAAACAGCGTGCATGAAATAGGAGCGCGAGGAAAAATGGGTGCCTGTTTTCGTTAATAAAATGATTATTATTAATATCTACCAATATTTTTTTTGTTTCAAACTGTAAATAGTGTAAATTATTGTAATAAAATATCAGTTTATATTCAGGATATTTTACTACAAATTTTCCCAACCCTACCCTTTCACAGAACCCTCCCCCTCTGACACCTAACCCTAAAACACCCCTTCCTGACACCTTACCCTAACCCCCCCCCCCCCCTTCCTGATGCCTAACCTTAAAACCCCCCTTCCTGACGCCTAACCCCAATCCCCCCTTCCTGATACCTAACCTAAAAAACCCCTTCCAGACGCCTAACCCTAAAATTCCCCCTCCTGACACCTAACCCTAAACCCCCCCTTCCTGATCCATAATCCTAAAACCCCCCTTCCTGAGACCTAACCCTAAAATCCCCCTTCCTAATGCCTAAACCCCCTCCCCCATCCTTCTTGACGCCTAACCACAAACCCCCCCTTCTTGATGCCCAACAATAAGGCATCTTTTACTCTATACACTGAAAAACTGATGCATTTTAACTTTCCATAGCAGTGAATTGTGAAAAAGCTTTCAGTTAAAATGCTTATACTGGGAACTGATCCATAGGGAAACATGGGCATTACTTTGAAAACGAGTTGTCCTTTCAGTTATAACTGAGAGCAACTGATTAAAGTGAACCGATGTGATAGTTATATGGAGGCTGCCATATTTATTTCCTATTAAGCAATACCAGCTGCCTGGCTATCCTGATGAGCCTCTACCTGTAATACTTTTAGCCACAGCCCCTGAACAAGCATGCAGCAGATCAGATGTTTCTGACATTATTGTCAGAACTGACAAGATTAGTTGCATGCTTGTTTCTGATTTTATTCAGACATTACTGCAACCAGATAGATTAACAGGGCTGCCAGGCAACTGATATTATTTTAAAGAAAAAAAATATGGCAGCCTCAATATCATTCTCACCTCGGATGCAAAATGACCCTAAAGCCCCTTTTCTTGAGGCTTAACCCTAAACCCCCCTTTCTGATGCCTAACCCGAAAAAACACCTTCTTAACCTTATAATGTTCAAAATGATACATTTCAAAATGATCATTTTAAAAAAATCATAATTTGAAAATACAGCACACTAAGAATGCCAAAAACTATAACATTGTAATATTGAAAATGATAGTTATCACACTCTCAAATTTCTGCTTTGGGTACCTAATAGCCGATATTTGCATTTATTGGGTGCCCAAATCATCCCAAACTTCCTGCTTCCGGCAAACACTCATAAGAAAGAAGATCTTATGAAGGGCCCGTTTCCACTAGCAATTGCTAGAGTTCGCGCTAAACGCTAGCAATTACGATTCAGCAAAGTTCCAAAAATCGCTCCGCGATCGCGCTTAAGTAAAAAACAAATCGTGGTAGTGGAAATTACCTACCGCAATTCCTATATTAGGCAAACCGTAGCGATTTAAAAATCACTAGCGATTTGCGATTTAGCATCGCTGCTAGTGGAAAAGGGCCTGAACTGTGCTCTAACTTTCATAAATCTGGAAACCTGGAGATCGCTAAAAAACTGCCCCTTTTTTTTTTGCTGACCACCACCTAAATAGGTCCCATTGTGCTACAATTGTTGTGCACCCAACGTACCAAAAGGGAAAAAAATAAAAAACAAATAAAAGCTCCAAATGTATTGTGCCAATCAGTAACACACTGACTTACAATAGAGAGTGGTACCTGCATATTTATTACTGAGGTGCTGTCTGCATAACGCTCTGCACGGAATGACTGATGGGAATGTTCATCTCACCGTGCCTCAGCCATCGGCTCCAAATATTTACTGCTAATCCCTAATAGGAGCCTGGGTGCTGCCCAAAGCCGATCACCAAGGCAACGCGGCACATGACAGGCAGCCTCAAAGTACCCAGTCTCCAGGAGTTCTCAGCACATTATCTGTACATGTGAAGAAAGCCAAGAGACACGGGAGAACAGAATATCAATAAATGGTGCGCCTCAACCAATGTTTACACAGAAAACAGAGCGGGAGGAACGCGCCATTTACACACAGTTTTCACACATTCTTCACGGAATTCTGTGACCGGCAGAAGCCCTTCAGCGTGAGAACACTTTCTAACATTTTAAGGACCACAAATGCAATTGATAAACCATCTTTAAAGGCATTTTCAACAAGGCGTAAATGATCTGCTAATGTTATCCAGGGATCTCATTACTTCAGCTTCTCGCAGGATTGCAGATGCTTCCAGAATGTAAAGCAAACCTGAACTAGACAATCTCTGTCATGTTTTACAAGCTTAAAGAGAACCTGAACTGAAAACAAAAAGTCAAAATAACCATACACAGGTCATACTTACCTCCTGTGTAGTCTACTCCTCAATCTCTTTCTTCTCTCCTGCGTCCTGTTTGTGCACTGTGATCAATGGAACTCTCCGTCCTCCATTTTAAAAATGGCCACTAACAGCTTCCTGGTCAGCACACAGTTAAACTGTAATATCCCCCACTTGAGCCATAGGGAAACAGACATTACCTTGCACATTCAGTTGTAACTGGCAGCAGTAGATATATAACTGACAGCAACTGGTATAATTTCAGTCTGACAAAATATTGTCAGAACTGGAAGGGATCACTGTAAGAAGAAAATGGTGAACCTCTGAGAGGAACTGACAGTGAGGTTAGTATAGAATATTCATTTGCAGTTATGTCATGTGTTTATTTTAAATAATTTTCCTCACTTCAAGTTTCCTTTAAAGTAAAATGCCACTCTTACTAGTGTTGCTCTCCCCGGCCTCGTGATCGCGGGTGACCTGTAATCACGAGCTGTTTTTCCTGGTCAAGAGGTCGAATTCCGAATTCATGATAGCTCTCGATTGGGGATTCAGTTTCTGAATGCACTCGTGATCGTGGGCCAAGTCCGGCTGTGATCACAGATTTAGACTATTACCTGAAAACCCTCCAACTTTAGAGGTTAATAGCAAAGCCCCCTTACATGATATAAACTTTGCAGGATATGTTAAGTAGAACAGTGGGAACAATGAGAATTTTTTTTTTGCAAAAGGACTTTATAGTTTTTGGGAAATTCGATTTTAAAGTTTCTGTGGAAAATAGTATACATCTAAATGCAGTAATGCCATTTAATGTATTTACCGCATTTACATGTATACTTTTTCCCCTTGAAACTTCCTTTGAAATTTTTAAAATCTATTTTCTCAAAAACTAAAAGGTCTTTTTGAAAACAAAATTCTTTTTTTTTCCTAGTTTCCACTGTTCTACTGAACATATCTGGCAAATTTGGTGTTTATATCATGTAAAGGGGGCTTTGCTATAAACCTCCAAAGTTGGCGGGTTTTTAATCCCAAATACTTTTTTTCATTTGAAACTTTAAAATAGATTTTCTCAAAACTGTAAGGTCTTTTTTAAAAAAATGCTTTACGTTGTAGCCACTGATCACCTGTATAATCTATGCAATTTTGGTGATTGTAGCATGTATGGGGGCTTTGCTATTAACGTTAAAGTCAAATAATCACGGATTCTACATGTAATCACGGCTAAAATCCAAGTCAAATTCGGAGCACCGATTCAAATCAGGATCACGATCACGGCATATCGGGATTTCAGTTCTGTCGTGACCGTATTTACTCAAATTCGTGATTGGGGGTATCCGAGCATCACTAGCTCTTACTATAAAAAGAAAAAAAAATCTATCCATCAACCTCTTGAGCTATGCCCTGTTTACTGCCCGTTATTCCTGCCAGCGCATAGATTTTAGCTACTCTCGTGGTTCTCGCTATTTGCGCTGCTGTATCATCACTGAAGCCCACTCCTTCTGCTATCATAATGTTAGGCATTAGGAGGGAGGTTAGTGTTAGGCATTAGGAGGGAGGGCTCGGTATACAGAGGCGCCAGAGTAGAGTAAAACTTTTTAAAACCGTTTAAAAGCAGAGGGGGATGTTAGGGTGGACGTCCCTCCCTCTTACAAAAAAATGCGAGCACAACTCAGTGGGTCAAGCAGTAGGTTTGAGCGCCTCTGTGACAGAGGCGCTCAAAACTACTGCTTGACCCACTGAGTTGTGCTCCCATTTTTGCCTGAGGAAGCGGGGTCACGCCCGCGAAACGTGTTGCATTTGTGGAGTTGAATAAATTATTTGTCAATTCTGTTTTATCGAGACTCGAGTGAGTTTTCTTTTTTGTAAGAGGGAGGTAAGTCCACCCTAACATCCCCCTCTGCTTTTAAACGGTTTTAAAACATTTTACTCTACTCTGGTGCCTCTGTATACCGAGCTTTTGCTGATCTTCTAGTCCACCCTGGGTGGAGGGGTGCACCACCATCTACTATCTACAGAGAGCGACTTCTTAACCTGAGTGGGGTCAGGTCCTAATGCTCCCCACCTGCATTTAAAGTGGTTGCCTATGAGTATATACACATAAAATGAGGGAGGTTAGTGTTAGGAATTAGGAGGGAGGTTAGTGTTAGGCTTTAGGAGAGAGGTTAGTGTTAGGCATTAGGAGAGAGGTTAGTATTAGGCATTGGGAGAGAGGTTAGTGTTAGGCATTGGGAGGGAGGTTAGTGTTAGGCATTAGGAGAGAGGTTAGTGTTAGGCATTAGGAGAGAGGTTAGTGTTAGGCATTAGGAGAGAGGTTAGTATTAGGCATTAGGAGAGAGGTTAGTGTTAGGCATTGGGAGGGAGGTTAGTGTGAGGCATTTAGTGGTCGGTTAGTGTTAAGCATTAGAAGGGAGGTTAGTGTTAGGCATTAGGAGGGAGGTTGCTGAGGGAGGAGGCTGACAAAACTGAGGTCCTGTTTGTCCAAGGCCAGTGCCCGCCATCAAAACAGCTCTATCCTAAAGCAACACCAATCAGGATTGGGAATTCAGACATAAACAGCTCCAACCTTGTGCGCAGCCTTGGCGTACTAATCGATGGGGAATTGAGTTTCAGAAACCAAATTTCATCTGTAGTTAAATCCTCCTTCTTTCATCTGAAGAACATTGCAAAGATTAAACATCTGATTCCCCCAGAGGATCTTCCAACCCTAGTCCACGCCTTCATCACATCACGACTGGACTACTGCAATGCCCTTTATGTTGGCCTCCCCAAAAAGGACCTGCGTCGCCTGCAATTAGTGCAGAATTCTGCTGCCAGATTGCTAACAAACCAGCCTCGCCACTGTCACATTACACCGATCCTTCGCTCACTGCACTGGCTACCAGTAGAATGGAGAATACTCTTCAAGATTGGACTGCTGACATTCAAATCCCTGCACAGTCTGGGCCCTGGATACATGAAGGACTTGCTAAAGCTGCACCACACCTCTCACAACCTCAGATCAGCAAGTTCTGTAAACTTGGTCACTCCCAGAGTGCACCTCAAAAAATCTGGAGATAGAGCCTTCTGCCATGCTGCCCCTACTCTCTGGAACTCCCTACCACACCCAGTAAAGACAGCACCATCCCTGGAGCTATTCAAATCCAGACTGAAAAGCTACCTGTTTAGCCTGGCATTTTCCAGACTTATAAAATGTCTTCCTCTGTACCACGATGGTCTGAGCCATGCTTATGCGCTTTGAGTCCCACGGGAGAAAAGCGCTTTACAAATGCTATTTGTTGTTGTTGTTGTTAGTGTTAGGCATTAGGAGGGAGGTTAGTGTTAGGCATTAGGAGGGAGGTTAGTGTTAGGCATTAGGAGGGAGGTTAGTGTTAGGCATTAGGAGGGAGGTTAGTGTTAGGCATCAGGAGGGAGGTTAGTGTTAGGCATCAGGAGGGAGGTTAGTGTTAGGCATCAGGAGGGAGGTTAGTGTTAGGCATTAGGAGGGGGGGGGGGTAGTGTTAGGCATTAGGAGGGGGGGTAGTGTTAGGCATTAGGTGGGGGGGTAGTGTTAGGCATTATGAGGGAGGTTAGTGTTAGGCATCAGGAGGGAGGTTAGTGTTAGGCATCAGGAGGGAGGTTAGTGTTAGGCATCAGGAGGGAGGTTAGTGTTAGGCATTAGGAGAGGGGGTAGTGTTAGGCATTAGGAGGGAGGTTAGTGTTAGGCATTAGGAGGGGGGGTAGTGTTAGGCATTATGAGGGAGGTTAGTGTTAGGCATCAGGAGGGAGGTTAGTGTTAGGCATCAGGAGGGGAGGTTAGTGTTAGGAGGAAGGTTAGTGTTAGGCATCAGGAGGGAGGTTAGTGTTAGGCATTAGGAGGGAGGTTATTGTCAGGCATCAGGAGGGAGGTTAGTGTTAGGCATCAGGAGGGAGGTTAGTGTTAGGCATCAGGAGGGGAGGTTAGTGTTAGGAGGAAGGTTAGTGTTAGGCATCAGGAGGGAGGTTAGTGTTAGGCATTAGGAGGGAGGTTATTGTCAGGCATCAGGAGGGAGGTTAGTGTTAGGCATTAGGAGGGGGGGTAGTGTTAGGCATTAGGAGGGAGGTTAGTGTTAGGCATCAGGAGGAAGGTTAGTGTTAGGCATCAGGAGGAAGGTTAGTGTTAGGCATCAGGAGGGAGGTTAGTGTTAGGCATCAGGAGGGAGGTTAGTGTTAGGCATCAGGAGGGAGGTATTAGCAGAGAGGTTAGTATTAGGCATTTAGTGGTCGGTTAGTGTTAAGCATTAGAAGGGAGGTTAGTGTCAGGCATTAGGAGGGAGGTTAGTGTTAGGCATTAGGAGGGGGGGTAGTGTTAGGCATCAGGAGGGAAGTTAGTGTTAGACATCAGGAGGAAGGTTAGTGTTAGGCATCAGGAGGGAGGTTAGTGTTAGGCATCAGGAGGGAGGTTAGTGTTAGGCATCAGGAGGGAGGTTAGTGTTAGGCATTAGGAGGTAGGTATTAGCAGAGAGGTTAGTATTAGGCATTTAGTGGTCGGTTAGTGTTAAGCATTAGAAGGGACATTAGTGTTAGGCATTAGGAATTGTTAGGCAATGAGAGGGGGGGTTCATGTAGGCATTAGGAGAGAGAGGTTAGTGTTAGGCATTAGGAGGGGAGATTGGTGTTGGGCAAAAGGAAAGAAGGTTATTGTTAGGCAACATTAGGAGGAAAGGGAGATTGTAGCTAGGCATTACAACAAATTTTGCTTTCTTAAAACAGAAAGAATTTGCGATAATTCAGGTTGGATAGAGCTTGAGATGTCTCCCAGTGCCTCACTGCTGAATATATGCAAATTAACCATTGTTACCCTTAGAAGCTAAACACACGTCCAGAACCGCTGGAATGCAATGATGTGTCAGCTTGTTAATTTGCACAGAGCCATAATAATCCAACATGCATACTTGCTAGGTAATAGAAGGGATGATTAGTGTAAGAATAAGGTGCCCAGTTAATCCATAGTAAAATATCAGCAATGTTATATTACCAATCATTTCACTATCAGCGTCACCTGGCGAGCGCTGTTAAAACAGCGCAGGAGATTTTGGTGCGGCCGCGCCACCACAGGCCGTAATAGGAATTACAGCTATAGCAGTGCTCAGTGAGTAAATTGGGCTCCGTCAGAAGACGGAGCTCAAATTACTTTTAAAACACTGTAATTCAGCCGCCAGCAATATGTGGAAGCCGTACTGGTAAGGCTGCGGCCTTTGATGTAGGGTTTGAGCCTTTGACTGGGGTTTGAATCACAGCCCAAATCAGACTGCCCGCAACAAGAAAAAAAAAAAAAAAGAAAAGAAAAAGAAAAAAAGGAGAATGCATGCATTTTTAAAAGTGTACCTGAACAGAGTAAGATTATTTAAAATAAACACATGTGGTACCTGCAAATGAATATGACAGACTTACCTCGCCTTCAGTCCCTCTTTTAGAAGCTTAACATTTTCTTCTTACAACGATCCCTTCCAGGTCTGACAAGATTTTGTCAGAACTGAAATATATCAGTTGCTGTCAGTTATATATCAGTTGCTGTCAGTTATAACTGAAAGGACAACTGATGAGCAAGGTAGCAATGTCCATGTTTCCGTATGGCTTAAAGAAAACCTGAACTGAAAATTAATAGTCAAAATAAGCATACACAAGTCATACTTACCCTCCATGTAGTCTACTCCTCAGTGTCTTTCTCCTGTCCCGCGTCCTGTTTGTTCACTGTGATCAAGGGAATTTTCCGTCCTCCATTTTGAAAATGGCCATTACCCATAACCGCTTTTTGGTCAGCATACAGTTAAACTGTAACATCGCCCACTTGAGCCATAGGGAAACATGGACATTACCTGGTACATCAGTTTTCCTCTCAACTATAACTGACAGGAACTGATATTTTACTGACAGCAACTGATATATTTCAGATCTGACAAAATATTGTCAGAACTGGAAGGGGTTATTGTCAGAAGAAAATGGTGAGCTTCTGAGAGGAATTGATGGCAAGGTAACTATGTAATGTTCATTTGAAGTTACCTCATGTGTTTATTTTAAATATTTTTACTCAGTACAGGTTCTCTTTAACCTCCTTGGCGGTATGAAAAATACCGCCAGGAGGGAGCGTAGCAGTTTTTTTTAAAAAAATTTTTTTTTTAATCATGTAGCGAGCCGAGGGCTCGCTACATGATAGCCGCTGCTGAGCGGCATCCCCCCGCCCGCTTCGATCGCCTTCGGCGATCTCCGATCAGGAAATCCCGTTCATAGAACGGGATTTCCTGGAGGGCTTCCCCCGTCGCCATGGCGACGGGGCGGGATGACGTCACCGACGTCACTGACGTCGGGACGTCATTGGGAGTCCCGGGCCACCCCTCGGCGCTGCCTGGCACTGATTGGCCAGGCAGCGCTGGGGTCTGGAGGGGGGGGGCCCGCGCCGCAGCAGATAGCGGCGATCGGGCAGGGGCCGGCGGCGATCAGAGTGCTGGCGCAGCTAGCAAAGTGCTAGCTGCGTCCAGCAAAACAAAAATTATGAAAATCGGCCCAGCAGGGCCTGAGCGGCACCCTCCGGCGGCTTACCCCGTGTCACACACGGGGTTACCGCCAAGGAGGTTAAAGAGAATCTGAAGCGAAAATAAATCTCGCCGATTCTCTTATATATAGCAGGGGCATGTTTGCCCCTGCTAAAACGCCGCTATACCGCCGCTGAACGGGGGTCCCTTACCCCCCAAATCCCCTCCGTGCAGCGCGGGGATCACTTCCTGGTGAGGCAGGGCTAACGGCTATAGCCCTGCCTCTCAGCGCGTCTGTCAGCGCTGATCGCCGCCTCTCACCGCCCATCTCAGTCTGCCTTCACTGAGAGGGGCGGGGAGAGGCGGAGATCCGCCGCCTGATGGACACGCTGAGAGGCAGAGCTACAGCCATTAGCTCTGCCTCCAGCAGCAGCAAAATCCACAACCAAGTTGGTTGTGGATTTTGCAGGGGGGGGGGGATTTGGGGGGTAAGGGACCCCCGTTTAGCGGCAGTATAGCGGCGTTTTAGCAGGGGCAAACATGCCCCTGCTATATATAAGAGTATCAGCAAGATTTATTCTCGCTTCAGATTCTCTTTAAGTGGTCAATATTATAGTTTAACAGAGTGCTGACCCAAAAGCCGTTATGGGGTAATGGCCACTTTAAAAATGGAGGATGGAGAATTCCATTGATCACAGTGGATAAACAGAATGCAGTAGAGGAGAAGGGGTTTGAGGAGTATACTACATGGAAGGTAAGTATGACGTGTGTATGTTTATTTTGACTTTTAATTTTCAGTTCAGGTTCTCTTTAAGTGTTATTCTTCTATTGCCCTGTTGATTACTCGGGAGTAAGGGATTTATGTATAAAATATTTATTAATTAAATAGAAATCAGCGCAGAATTGCCGTTTTCGTGACTCTCGTTCAGAAGCATAGATCATGGTTGCTGGAGAACAGGCATCTAATCTATGCAGATACATAATGCATCCCGGGAGAGATCTCACACGCAGCTTGTGTGCTGTGACAGCAGTGACGTTTCAACACATCTAATTCATAAATCAATGCACAATTTGAGCATCACCATCCACAGCCTATATTTGTGTTTATGCCTAATTACATTTACAAACACAATGCAAGTGACGTGCTGAGGCAATCACAGCTGGGAATATACAGTTCTCTGCCGGAGGGGCCATAGTCACCATTGTTAAAGGAAACCTCGGATGTGAGAAATGTGGGGGGGCTGAAATATTGATTACTTTTTGAAAAAAAATATTGCTTTACTGTCCATGCTGCTGTTAAGTAATTATTAAGGTGCAAGGAGCCGTGGGAAAGGACATGATCTGCATACTCCTTTTTGTCAGACCTGGACTGGTCAGGCCGATTTTACACTTATTTTTTGCTGCATAGCACCTTAAAAAAGTCAATCATATGACCCTGAGGCAGAATGTGCCGACAGGGTCATATGCATAGGCACGCCTCTCCCCCCCCCCCCCCGCTTAGTGACGTACACCCTGCTGGAGAGGAAGTACATCCCCGTCGGTCCACGCATGCGCACCGCGACACACAGTGCGGCCATTTTGTTGGCATCACTGTTTGCCCCAAACTCTTGTTTCAGAAGCCAATTTTTGCCTTGCCAGACAATGCAATACAGATGCAGAGGCTGTCTATGGCCATTTAGTGCAGGGAGTTCATCAGGATGAGTGGGTGTGTGGGACCTCCTTAGAGGATACTGGCATTGGCTCACTTCTGAGGATACTGGCGTGGGATTATCCACAGATAAGTATTCACGGTTAATTTAGAACAATAAAAGGACTGTCTTTTTTTTTAACTCTTTGAGGAAATGGTAAAGGGGTATGTCAGTGCCCCATACCCATTTGACATAGGTAGTGTTCGGATGTCCATGGGTCCCTTTCTTAAAGGGGACACCCAGATGCCACCATGAGCAACCCCCGGGCGTCGGCGTCCCCCCATCTCCTCCTGGGCACTGGTGGTGGGGAAGAGCCCACCACCACCCCTCCATGGATTGGACAAGGGCTCTGGGGGAGAGAGGGAGGCTTGTCTGCCCCGCTCCTCCAGAGCCCCAGCTTACCATGGACCATGCGGGCTGGTATTGCTCAGGGTGCGGAGTCCCACACGGATGGGGCTCCGCATTCTGGGTATTCCAGCCTGCGCGGGTGAAGAGGGGTTAAAGAGGCTTGGGAGGGGGGACCACACACTATCTGTTTTCAAGAAATGTATACAATGTGTATACAGAACATGGAAAGCAGTACAGTGTACCATAGCAAAATTTCATTTTACCCAGTTTAAAAAGTTTACACAGCTATAAAAATTTAAAATTGATTCTCAGAAACTACATGGTCTTTTCCCAATTTGTTTTAGCATGTTCCTACTGTTCTCTCTACCATAGGTGGCATGGTGAAAACAGCATTTGCAGGGGGTTTTGCTATTAACCGCGGAAATCTGAGCCATTGACTTTACTGAATAGTAAATGCCTTTGGAACACGTAAATCGGAAGAGGAAACTTGGGAATTTGCCTGCAGAACTCCAAATTCCGACAAAATCGGAATAGGGCCCACTGTGAACCGAGCCTTCAGGAACTTGGACCCCTTAGGTAATAGTCCACTGTGAACCTAGCCTTCAGGAACCTGGACCTCTTAGATGATAGCCCACTGTAAACCTAGCCTTCAGGAACCAGGACCCCTTAGAGGATAGCCCACTGTGAACCTAGCCTTCAGGAACCTGGACCCCTTAGGTAATAGCTAACTGTGAACCTAGTCTTCCGGAGCCTGGACCCCTTAGATGATAGCCCACTGTAAACCTAACCTTCAGGAACCAGGACCTCTTAGGTAATAGCTAACTGTGAACCTAGCCTTCCGGAGCCTGGACTCCTTAGATGATAGCCCACTGTGAATCTAGCCTTCAGGAACCTGAACCTCTTAGATGATAGCCCACTGTGAACCTAGCCTTCAGGAACCTGAACCTCTTAGATAATAGCCCACTGTGAACCTAGCCTTCAGGAACCTGGACCTCTTAGGTAATAGCTAACTGTGAACCTAGCCTTCCGGAGCCTGGACCCCTTATATGATAGCCCACTGTGAACCTAGTCTTCAGGACCCTGAACCTCTTAGTTGATAGCCCAGATTGACCCCATGGTAGCATCGTGGATCCAGCTCTGAAAATTTCCACAAAAACTGTTACTCCAGATCTAAAAACTTTATCAATACAGATTTGTTTAACAGTAAAAAGCATGTCAGTTTAGTAAAACAAAAGTATGTGGCTTTTTAATGTAATTTATCTAAGTGCAGAACAGCTTTTTATAAAATTCAGTTTAATCTGCTTATGGTTTTGCAGCGGTTGTATTATCATTTTTTCCCCATTTAGTCAATTTGTAAAGATTTTTCAGTTTCTCTCCTGGAAGCTTTGTTGTCATTCTTCGTCACTATTCAATGTTCAATGTTCAAGATACTGTAGATGGTTAATAAAATGGCATACAATGATTTATACCAATAGAAATGAGAATCTCATAGTTATCATTAAAACCCTATCCAGAATTTTTGACTACCGCTACATCAAAGCATTCCCAGCCTCCTGCAGGAAATAAAGGTTGCAGGATAAAAGCAAAAGGAAAACAAAAGATTGCTTTCTTGAAACAGAAAGAATTTGCGATAATTCAGGTTGGAGTGAGCTCTGAGATGTCGCCCCACAATGCATCACTGCTGTATATGCAAATAACCCATTGTTGTCACTGTAAGCTAGCCACACCTCCAGATCCGCTGGAATGCAATAATGTGTAAGCTTATTAATATTACAGAGCCACAATAATCCAACATGCATACAGACTGTTTCGGATTGGTTGATCCTCATCATTGCATGGCATGGATTAATGTAGCTCTAGGGCAGGGGTCCCCAAATGTTTTTGGTCGAGGGCCGGGTCAACATACTTCAGACTGCTGGGGGGCCGGTGTATACATAAGATGATGTAGAAGTTTTTGCGGGCCAGACAGTGAAGCATACCCAGGTGACAACCTGCAGTCAAATTGGACAGCAGTGTCACCTGATGTGGAATTTGATTGGAAACCAGCAAAATTACTGCTTTCTGGCTTCCATGTGGATGGGTGGTGCCAGCACTGCTATTCCATATGCGGACCACTAATATTTAAAAATGGAGCTGACCTCATCTATAAGTAATACAATTGCCGTGTGGGGGGCCGGTAAAAAAGCCTCAGGGGGCCACATTCGGCCCGCGGGCCTTAGTTTGAGGACCACTGCTCTATGGGGTAGGACTTGAAACACCCAAAGGTACAGACTACCCAGCAAGCTCATGGTGAACCAGAACTCCTACGAGTGTGTATGGGGCTACAATGGTCCTAAAAGCCCTCTTACTAAAATGCTATGGAAAACAAAAGATTGCTTTAAAAGCAGACACCCCATTTTATTTTACAATTGATCGCTCCAATACCCTTTCTATGTAAACCACTATCTGGAGCAGGGGTCAGGAACCTTTTTGGCTGAGAGAGCTATAAGCGCCACATATTTTAAAATGTAATTCCGTGAGAGCCATACAATATGTTTCACACTGGGACAGTAGGGCTCACGTCCCTGTTGCCATGGTAATGTGTATACAGTTGATCTGCCGGGCAGCAGAAGTGTCAGACATGTCTTCAGCTTCTCTTGGGTTTCAGCAACATCAGCAATTTCCCACAGAGCGAGAGAGGATAAGTACCGACTAACAGCTTGTACAATTAGCTAGCTGACTTGGGGGTGGATTCACATTGTAGGACGAGATCCCCACACTTTGGCCCAATATGCAACCTGTCAAGTGACAGGCAGCTATTGGCCCAATCAAAGTGCGGGGACCTCGTCCGACAAAGTCACTGGACCTGACAGGCTCCAGGGCTGGACAATACAAGCAGCCATTGTTCATTTTGGGGGGAGCGCAAGTAAGTTAGTAGTGCAGGCTACAGCAGTAGCATGCCTAATTTGAAAATGTTACTTGCGCTGCCACACTAAGATGCTCTGCTTGAGCAGTGTAGCTTAGTGAATAAACTCCTACTGATTTGTATGTGAGCCAGATGTAGCCATCAAAAGAGCCATATCTGGCTCCCGAGCTATAGGTTCCCTACCCCTGATCTGGAGCCTGGCAGTTCAGGTAACACCCCGCCACAAGTGTTTATGGTATGATCCATCAGGCTTGGACATCTAACAGAGTCAGAAGGGGCAAGAGAAGCTTTACGGAGAATAGATAGGCAGCTCTGTGGCCCATGCTGGGACCTACAGGTCCATTCTCCGTAAAGCTTCTCCTCTGTGCCCTTCTGACTCTGTTGGATGTCCAAGCCTGCTTTAGGCCCCTTTCACACTAGGATGTCTTCATTGCATTGCGTTACCAGTTTTTACCACAGGGCAACACTAAAGCAATGAAAGTCTACGCGACATTTCATACCTGATGCGGTGCGATGCGCCAAAAGTATTGCATCTGATGCCAAAGCACCAGCGCGTTATTGGTAAACATCCGTCAATGGTGCCGCAGATATTAAACTGTTTTGCGTCCAAGTGGCAGTGCGCATGCGCGGAAGTGTATTTTTTTCAATACACTTTCTTGCTATTCGTATTTTGGATACAGGAAGGGAGCGCTAGAGAGCCTCACTTATACTTTGGTTTGCTGCCAAAAATTACTTTACTGCGCATCAACGCGGGTGTATAGGAGGCTTCTTTTTAACGTTGCAGTGTGATGTAATCATCCGGTCGCACAGCATCGCGAACAAAGGTTGCTAATGTGAAACCGGCCTAAGGCCTCTTGCACACTGCATGCATTTCCGATTCAGATTCCGCTTTTTAATCAGTTTTTACATCCGATTCAGATTCTGATTTGCAGTGTGCAGGGAGCAAACTACAAATCGGAATCGGATGTAAAAACCGATTAAAAAGCGGAATCTGAATCGGAATCGCTTGCAGTGTGCAAGAGGCCTTAGCGTTTGGAAAGGCAGCTCTGTGGTGTATGCCGCTTTTTCGGCATGGGCGGGGATTGCCTGATTCCAGATATGTGTGATTTCTGGTTGCTGTGTGTTGCTCTGCAAAATGAGAGACAGCTATTTCCCACAATGCAAAGAGGTTCACAGACAGAGAACTGCCAGGAAAATGGTCCTCACAGTCTCCTGTGGGAGGGGCGTCACCACAATATCAGCCATACAGACCCCCCTGATGATCCAATTTGTGAAAAGGAAAAGGGGTCTCAGCTACTGTTTGGGATGACGTTCAATTCTTGGTCACTGTTTCTCTTTAAAAAACATCCAAAACAGCAGAGCTGGATCACCCACCAGGCAACCTAGGCAGGTGTCTGGAGCCTAGTGGGTGTCAAGGGGACCACCAGCCACCTTCTCTGACCTCTCTCCACTTCAGCTTACCAAAAGGACCACAAATGGGCCCCAAATCTACTACCTTGCCAAGGGCTTCATTACATCGTAATCCATCTCTGCAAAACAGCACCTTCTCATCAACAGCCAGAGAATATGACCCTACTGACAGCTATGCTCACTGCTCTGTGTAATGCATGCAGACTATATACAGAAGCCCATCCGCTGCTGCTGTGTTTTCTTGTGAGGAATAATCATTAATTGGAACTTAATGAGGTGTGGACAGCCGGAGAAGGAATTGCTGCTTCCACAAAAGCAATCTCCCCCAGCCATGTTTGTTGATAAACACTGGAAAATGTCACTCTCTGAAAGTCCACCCACATGTTATAAACAGATTGTTTCTGTGGTCTGAGCACATCATTGTGTCAGTACAAAGCGCTCTGTGTACCCGCATGCAAATTGCCTCTCCACAGCTGATTCTGGGAATGTGAGCTATTCAGCCAAGCAAATGGATGACATCTACAGGCGACTATTCCAAACATCCAGCCAGTGCCGATCAGGTGATTGGGGGGAAGAAAGAACATATAATAAACTTTTTTTTCTTTCTATCCTGTTATCAAGCTTGTATAAATTAGCCACATATTAAAATCATATTATTATTTTAGAAGTACTTCAGCAATTCATTAGAAAAAAAATACAACAGAGTTCCTGTTATCCAGAACTCAGGCGAACGGACGTCTCAGCTAACCGACATGACTGTGGGATAATGGGGACTTTCTTTTTGGGGTGTATTGGTAGCATTTCAAATAATTATTGAGTTTCCAGCAAATCTAGCAAGCTTTCACTTGCCCTACTACACAAGAAAAGACTTAAATCCAGGGCATTGAGAATTGCAAGTGATCCCTCACACCCAGGCTACCGCTACTTCAGCCTTCTGCCCTTGGGCCGGAGGCTACGAGCCATCTCCACTAAGACCACGAGACATAGGAACTCGTTCTTCCCCTCGGCAGTCAGCCTCCTAAACTCCCTCCACATTCTACCATCAAAGCAAGCTCCAACGAGCGGCGCTGCGGCTGACCAGCCGACCAGCCCACAAGACTAACTATTACACATCTCTGTGGCACACTGGGAATGTGATGTGTATTATATATTACAATGTAATGTTAATCTGATGCCTGTTATGTCTCTTTCTATGTAATCTTCCTGAGCTATTTGTATTGTGCCAAAAACAATTCCGGGCATGACCCCTCATGCTTGGCGAAATAAATGATTCTGATTCGCTTTCCATCGCCGTGCACGGAATTTGGGGGTGTCACCTGACCTGATTCTGGTCAGATGACACGTCGACTTGCGTGCACGGACGACGCCGTTAAGCAGTTAGGAGCCCGCTAGGAGCTGCAGAAAAGCTGCTAGATTCACTGGAACCTCGCTCTGTAATTATTTTGAGGGGAAAGTCTGTGCTTTTTTAGCCGGTTGCTTGGGCAAGCACATGCTACATGCACAAGATACAAGCACATGTATCTGGCATCAGGCCCTCCCAGACG
This sequence comes from Hyperolius riggenbachi, assembly GCF_040937935.1. Taxonomy (NCBI): domain Eukaryota; kingdom Metazoa; phylum Chordata; class Amphibia; order Anura; family Hyperoliidae; genus Hyperolius; species Hyperolius riggenbachi. The sequence continues at coordinate 515,066,832 of NC_090647.1, read as the reverse complement.
GTGCCGGATATTGGGTATTCTGCTGTACACATACAGTATTTCCAGTATTCAGTGGTGTAACTACAGGGGAGCAGTCCCTGCAACAGCAGGGGGCCCAGACCAGTGAGGGGGCCCTAATTACAAAACATTCCCTTCCTTCAATAAAGGCCTCCATCCTGCAGATCAGATGTTTTTGTGGCTAAACTTTGTCGTTCATGTTTTTGAAGATTATGATGGCCACTTGTTTTATGACCCTTGTAAGATGGTATCCAAGCTGTGGGCGTGACCAAGGGCAGGCAAGGATAAAGTGTGAACTGCGGGGGGCAGTTTTGCAGGGGGGGGGGGTGGGGGGGTGGGAGAGGCTCTATGGTTTGTAGTTGCGCCCCTGATGTGTGTTAAAGGGTACCGGAAGTGACATGCAAAAGTTAGTCCTGCATAGGACAAGCCTGTGTTCCGTCATCATTTATGTTGTTTTGGGAGACCTTGTACGAATGCTAGATGAAACTCGTCCAAGTCTGTCGATAACGAACACCTCTGCCGGGAATCTACTGAAAATACAGCACCCCCCAGCAGCCATCTCAGCCAGCAATCAGCCCAGTGGATTCATTGGTGATTGGTTCTTGCACACTCTCCACTCCATCAGCCCTCCTCTTTACCCACATCCCTCCCTTTCCTGGTGACATTCCTCATAGGTGTATACAGGGTTTAAGAATTAGAATCCAGGGTTTTAAATTACAGTTTCTCTGCAGAAACTGCGTAACTCTCACTGATAAGGTATTACAGTTCGTAAAACTCCTGTGTGGCTGAGAAAAACACTTGGGAACAGATGGAACGTTCAACAGTTCAAGATTTGTCTGTATGGGAGCTGAATTAGTCATCATTCAAAACTTTAAACGTTTACCTCCAGAACATGATGGTGCTGCCTTGTCTTATGGGCATGGGGTGGACTAACAATAAAATGAATGCGGTAAGGCTATTTGCCATTACAAACATTGATTTGCAAGGCTGTCATGCCAGAAGTCCTGCCCCTTACTTTTAGGGCTGGTTCAGACAGGCGGCTGGTACAGATGTCTGTACAGCAGCCCAGCGTTTGTTGCAAATGCTTTTCTGCAAGCGTACAGAAAAGTATTTGTCAGATTTCGGCAGTGCTTCCTTGAGGGAACACGCGGAAACGTGATGGTAAACGGTCCTGGAAGCAACCTGTTGCTCTAGGATTGGTAGTCTGAGTACCATTGCAATATAACAGGACACCCCCCCCCCCCCCCCCCCCCCACACACACACACACAGCATGTCTGTCCATAGAACTACCTTCATGGCACAGGAAGCTGATTCACATCATCAAACTGACACAGCATCATCATGTCTAATCTTCAGCTATATACTCTATCCTCTATGTGCTTTTGTCACAGTCCACTGTATTGGCACGCTCTGTAGCAACTTGCACATCTCAGTTTTTGAATCAATCCATCTACCCTCAAGGGTCCAGAATTAATCGTTTTTCTATACACTGGAAAACATCTCTCAGTCAAGTCTTCCAATTACTGCTGTGGAAAGGGGAGAGCCGAGTCAAGCACAAGGGATAGAGAAGAGACAAACCACAATGATAGAGTACACGATTTCAAACATCCCTTTCTTGAGAATTTCTGGACAACAGATGGTCCTGTCAGTATCAAAAAAAGACCCTGATCAGGGCTAACTAAGTGTCATCTCCTCACTAGAAGGATCTCAACTCAGATGGATAACACTCTGCGTTCTCATGAAAACCTGACATAACCAGATAGGCGAGGTGAGCCAGCATGAAAGTCCATAGTGATATTCCACTAATGCGATTGGGTGGTCAGCACCCTCTTGAACTATTCGGCCAATTAGAATGCTTCAAGTTGTAGACAATGATGTGATTGGAGAACTGCTCCCTATGGACTTTCACGCTGGCTCATCTCAACCATAAAAACCTGAAACCAATTGTTGTTTAAAAAGAACCAGTCACCGCTCACCAATCTAAGAAGGGCGTTTTACAAGTCTGCTTTTTGTCATTTTAATTGCATTCTTTTTCCAATCAATTTGGGTTGCAAAAAGGGGCAAGCAGCTGATGTCAGTTTTCAGCATAATCATGTGACTAATGCTGGGCATACACGGCTCATTTATGCACCGGAATCGAGCCGCTGGCTCGATTTCAGTGCGTCCCCGCGGGCGCCTGGATCGATTCCCGCTCGTCCCCGCGGGCACTTCTTATATTCCGCTTGTTTTCTCCCATTGTTCCGACCGCGGGTATCGAGCGCGGAATCGATCCAGATGCTGATTGGACACGTCGGATTTTATCAATCGAGCCATCAGCGGCTCGATTGATAATAAAAAACGACCCATGTATGCCCAGCAAAAGAGGTCAGGAGTGCACTTAAATAAGTACATTTACACTTAAAGGGCTTGATTCACAAATAGCACGGGTGTGCTAAACAGTTAGCACGTGAAGTGCCGTTCGCTGACTTTTGCGCGCGCAAAGTGCAGCGATTCGCGCGATCGTGAACTTTTGCCTGCGCAATTGCACGCGCAAAAGTCCGCGATCACGCGAATCGCGGCACTTTGCGCGCGCAAAAGTCCGCGAACGGCAGTTCACGTGCTAACTGTTTAGCACATCCATGCTAAACAGTTTGCACGGCTTTGTGAATCAAGCCCTTAAAGTGTGCTCGAATGGTTTTAAAGTGGAGCTGTCATGCTCTGAGCAATCATTAAGTATAGCTAGATGCGTACATCGAAAAAAAGGCGCAAGGAAAATTGGGCGCCCAGTAATCCCGGTATATATATTTTACTATTAAATTGTAAACTATCGGTATTAAATACTGATATTGTACTATGGCTAAACCTAACCCTACTCTTACACAGAACCCTCATTTCTCCCACCCCAACACCTAACTCTAACCCCCCCCCCCCCCCGCTCAACCACTTGAGGACCGCGTTGTTAAACCCCCCTAAAGACCAGGCCATTTTTCTTAAATTGGGCCCCTAGGGCTTTAAGGCCTTGCTGCAGGGCCACACAACTCAGCACACAAGTGATTCCCCCTTTTCTCCCCACCAACAGAGCACTCTGTTGGTGGGGTCTGATCGCTACCCAGTTTTCTCTCTGTTTTTGGGGTCTGATCGTTACCCAGTTTTTGTTTTTTTTAATAAATATTTATTTTATAAATTTTTGAATAAATTTCCCTTTTTTTAAAATTTGTTTTATATTCCCCCCTCCCCCTGCCAGCCAATCAGCGTGATAGGCTGTCATAGGCTTCAGCTACTACTTCCTGGACTACAGAGGGGACAGCTGTGTCACACCGCTGTCCCCAGTGCAGCGCTGCCTTAGATTGCAGCGCTGCACAGGGTTATTAGACGGCGGTTTTGACGTCTAACAGTCTCCGAGCGGTGATCGCCACTGGGAGACTGAAGGCAGAGCGGAGCTCCGCTTTCCAAGCGGAGATGCGCGTGCATCAGCGCGCGCGATCTCCTGCTAGCCCCATTGAAAGTAAGCAGCTAAACTTCCTACCTGATGCCTAACCCTTGACCCTCCACCTTAAACCGCAAGAAAGAAAAAGTTCTTGGGTGTAGCCATTGGCGCCTATTGAAATATCTATATTGAGGCATAATTTGGTTGCTGTACCACCACCTGCAATTTATTGGGCGCTGCGGGTGCCCAAATGACCCCTTAATGACGATATTTTAATAGGCGCCTATGGCGGCACCCAAACTTCTGGCGCTAGCAGGCACCCAAATTGACTAATTCGTAGATAGAGAAACAACTTAATCCTGCCATTCTGGCTAATCTTACACCTCTCACTGTATTTAGAGGACCTTCTACTGCTATCTCTCTCCCTCAGGGCCAGTGGATGGGTATATCAACATCAGACAGTACACTCTATGAACTTCTCATGACAAAGAGTGACTAAAAACATGAGTGTGGGGGAGGAGCCTAAGTCTGCTCAGACGCTGCTTCCTAGGCCTTCAAATTCAGGGGTGGGCGAGGTTGAATTTGACAGCTACAATTATAGTTACAGGTCTACAGAAAGCAGAAGGACTGGGGCAGTAGGGTTTAGTTTTCAGAATTCTTATAGAACGGCGACACAGAAGGAACTTCACCACCGTATAGTGTGTTTAAAAGAGGACCTGTAGTAAAAAATAACAATGAATAAAAATGCCTATTTTTTCCTATATTTATTTATAGATTATTTAGTCAGTGTTTGCCCATGGTAAAATCTTTCCTCTCCCTGATTTACATTCTGACATTTATCACTGCTGGTGACATCTTTAGTTCTGCCTGGTGATCTGTACGGAATGTTCATTACTGAGAATTCTATGCACAGAGCGAGATATTGCTTCCTTGGCAGTTGGAAAAAGCCGTTATTACCCACAATGCAGCGAGGTTCACAGACAGCAAACTGTCAGGACCAGGGTCATGACATCACACTGTGGGAGGGGTTTCCTTGATGATCTATTTGAAAAAAGGTAAACATTTCTCGTGGGAAAGGGGGTATCAGCTAGTGACGGTGAAAGGGTGAAGATCAAACCTTGTGCCTCTTTAAGGCAGTCACCCTGCTTCATCTACAGGCAAATCTGGAACGTTCTAAAAATGCTGCGGCCGTTACCAGGAAGCAGATACGCGCTTTTATAATGACATGCTAATGTTGAAATGTGTAACATATGTTCAGTGTTTTCCTTGCAATTTCTGGAGATCTAAATTTAGAAATGTGCTTTTTTCCCTTCCAGCCTCGGAGCTTTTGTAATCGCGGAGTTTCTCCCCGCAGAATCCTTTGTCTTGGGCGTTCTGGGCTGCGGTGAGCGGCTGCAGAGTTGCTGCTGTGCCGGGTTCATCGATTTAACCTCCAGATTTACTGATGTTGGGCGGTGGGATGTTTTCTGTATACAACACAGCCAAAAAAACATGGAGAAACACAGAGCAGACTGTATTTACTAGAAAAGGCAAACTAGACACCAGCCAGCAGCACCACTGTTCACAGAGGCAATGCGGCATGCATTGCTATTACTCATGGTGACAAAGGAAAGGGCGGGACGCTCCTCGGAAAGAGGGAGGGGGAGGGAACTTATAACTCAAAGTTCTGTAATATTTCTACTTGCTATCTTTACTTGAGAACTGCTGATCAGCACCACCAGCTACTCCCCCACCTGCCAACTGCCTGCTTCTTCCCTACCTGCATCTTTGGTGTAAAGAAGTGTAAGTTGGAACAGAGGTGCCAATACAAATATAAAATATGTTAAAAACAATTTAAAAAGGGGAGTAGTGGTGGACTAACCTCCCCAATCAGGCAATTATGGAGCAGCTATATATATATATGTTCAGATAATTGCCTGATGAAGCAGGATTGCACCTGCGAAACGCGTTACATACTTAAAGTTAATTGTTTGCTAAAATCAACAGAATTGTGTCCACTGATTGAGGAGGTAAGTCCACCACTACCTCCATTTTTTTAATAATTTTTTTTGTATATTCTTTATTTTCATTTCACAAGGAGAAACATGGTACAGTATTAAATTTTGAACAAATAACACACTTCTAGTTTAAGGCACATTTAGCTATGACAGAAAGTTAGCTGCCCTTAGATGAAAAGTTTGTTGAATCCTGCGCAATCTCAGATTTTAGGACGGTTAAAAATGCTTTAATGTCCATAAGCCTGTAATATTTCCAAAGATGCATTAACATGTTATGTATAAGGACAACTGTATATGTGGTAAGCATGAAAGGTATAAAGATTCAACAGTGACTGTGGCCAGAAGTCTAGATTTCCCCGCAATGTATTTTTAACCATATTCCCCAAAAACTTCCCCACCCTTCCCTCCCCCCCCCCCCCCCCGAATACCCCCCATCCCCTTTGGTCGCCAGGTCCACTACCTCCATTCTTAAATGTTTGTTTTTTTTAAACATATTTTATACTTGTATTGGCGCCTCTGTTGCAGTTTACAGTTCATAGTCTAGTCCGCTTTCGTTGGAGGGGTGCTAGCCCTATTTCTTCCTGTCTACGGAGAGCGACTTTTTAACCCGAGTGGGGTCAGGTCTAATCTGCCCATCTGCCTATACAGTGGTTGCCTGATTGGTAATCCACATAGGTGAGTATATATTATTCACGAAATGCATTGGGCATGACTCACAAAGCTTTTACATCTGTTTTCACCTTATCCATGTTACCTTTTTAATCTTCCAAAGAGCAAAAATAAAATATCATTAAGATAAGAAAAGTAATATTGAAATTAAGTTAATCAAGAACAATCTACTTTGAGTGATTATTTTGCTTGTAATTGTGCTGAAAGGTTATTTTTATTAATTAGGAGATAAATAAGATAAATAAGTCATTTATGAGAAATGTTGTAAATAGAGCCCATTGTACTCTTGAATCTTAACATATACACTATTGAGGGCTCTATGTTCCCTTTGTTGGTGCAAAGAAACTCCTTCTGCCTCTGCCGGTATCAATAGCTAGCTCCCTGTATGGAGTAATAGGGCATCAAACACCCTTCCCAATAGTGTGGTATGTTATGACTTGTGAATTCTTTACATGAAATAGAAGGTGGCTTACTGCTAAGGCAACCACTGTAAAGGGAGGTGGGGAACTTGTTAAGAAGTGGCCTTCTGTAGATTGGAAGAAAGGGGGTAACACCCCGAGACCAAGAGTGGAGGACAAAAACGCACAGATAATAAAAGAAGAGGTGCCAGGAAGGATAATATACACTAAAAACAGTTTAAAATGAGAGGTAGTGGTGGACTTGCCTCCCAATTCAGGTAAAAAAAAGATACGATTTTTTTGCTGTATACTCCTCAATGCAACACGTTCTGCAGTAGTGACCTGCTTCCTCAGACAGTATAGAGGAGTTACTATAACAAGCTCTTCATCAAGCAAGGTGCCATTCTAGTTACCTGAGGAAGCATGTCACACCTGTGAAATGTGTTGCATTGTGAAGCCTATAATAAAGGGTTTTTTACCTGAATCTGACAATTCCAGTCATCAATGGAAAGTAAGTCCACCACTACCTCTGTCTACCACCACTCCCATTTGTAAACAGTTTTTAGCATTTATTATCCTTCCTGGTGCTTCTGTTTTACTATTATCTGCAAAACTGAAATTGTGCACCAGGATTTACATGCAGTTGGAAGATCAGCTAGAATCCCCCAACAATGCATAGATAGGATTTAGTGAGTATATAGACTAGGGGGCCTTTAGGTAGTGTGTGTGTGTGTGTGTGTGTGTGTGTGTGTGTGTGTGTGTGTGTGTGTGTGTGTGTGTGTGTGTGTGTGTGTGTGTGTGTGTGTGTGTGTGTGTGTAATGTGTGTCTGTGTGTGTGTGTCTGTGTGTGTGTCTGTGTGTGTGTGTGTGGTGTGTGTGTGTGTGTGGTGTGTGTGTGTCTGTGTGTGTACGTACGTGTGTGTGTGTGTGTGTGTGTGTGTGTGTGGTGTGTGTGTGTGGTGTGTGTGTGTGTCTGTGGTGTGTGTGTGTGTGTGTGTGTGTGTGTGTGTGTGTGTGTGTGTGTGTGTGTGTGTGTGTGTGTGTGTGTGTGTGTGTGTGTAAACTTTTCTAGGGCTGACCCCACACTTACGCTTACCTTTTAAAGTGGACTTGTACTCAGAACTTCCTCTCTGCTCTAAAAGATATTTGGATTATGATGTAATGTGGCCCCAGGCAAGGCAGTAAATTTGGGGCCCCTAATAGTCCTTTTGGTAAGCTGAAGTGAAGAGAGGTCAAAGAAGGTGACAGGTGGGCCCCTTGACACCTACTAGGCCCCAAGCACCTGCCTAGGTTGCCTGGTGGATCATCCTGCTGGGGGGGGGGAGGGGGGGGCAGGTAATGTTAGGCAGTAGTTTTAGCACAATATCTTCATGGGTAATTACTAGTCTCTGAAGTAGATGAACAAGGACACTGACTGAACATTTAATGGGGGAATTATAAACAGAACACATATAATAATGAGAAGGTCAGTTCAACTATCTCTGGGAAATTCTACATTTTTTATTAAAAAAAAAAAAAGAGGAAGTGTTTAAAAAACGGGTTATTTCCTATTTAGCCAGCAAGCTCATGAAGGTTGGAGGAGATCAATAGCATTGCTTTACCATGGCGTCTAGATATACGGACTACAAGTATACAATTTATTTCTGGGATAAATGCAGCTGGCAGTAAAATGCCTTTAATGCAGCAATTTCATACCATATTCAGAGTTCAGCTCGCACAAATAAAGTATTAGCATAAAATTGCTCCTGCAAATTCCCACAATCTGCTTTTCTTTTTACTGGATTTTAGAGAGAAAATGGTTAAGGGCTCGTTTCCACTAGTGCGGTGCGGAATCGCCTGCATTCCACCGCGGACAAAATCGCATGCGGGTGCGATTCCGCATGCGTTTTTGCCGCGATTTCGCATGCGATTCCGCATAGGTAAGGCTGTATGCGATTTTAACCATGTCACTGCCTGAGTGAAATAACATTAATACCTATGCGAAATCGCATGCGATTTCGCGTCAAAAAACGCATGGTCACCCCGCATGCGATTTCCCTATTAGTTACATTAGCGGCGATTCGCGCACATTCCTTCTGCACGCGAAATCTGACGGCCCTGCCGTGCAGATTTCTGCCGCACCAAAAAACGCTGCCGCAGCCGCACCAGTGGAAACAGCCCCATCCACTTACATTACCTATGCGAATCCGCGTGCAGTGCCCGCATGCGGATTCGCTATAGTGGAAACGAGCCCTAAGGGTCGTCGCTTTACTAAAATAAGGAAATGTTTCAGAAGTATTCTTCCATTTTTCATGCCGTCTACATTACAATTACAGGTAGTCCCCGGTTAACGAACGAGATAGGGACTGTAGGCTCGTTCTTAACCTGAATCTGTTCTTAAGTCAGAACACTGTGCCATCTCTGTCCCCTGGACCTCCTCTGTGCCCCCCTCTGTGTCACCTATGCCCTCTGTACCTGCTTATACAAGTTTAAAAGCCATTTTTTCTTTGTATTTTTTAAAATCGATTTTCTCCCATTTAAAATTTTATTTTTTGACTTGTTCCCATGGAAACCCAGAATCCATGCCGTTCGTATCGGCGAGTTGTTCATAAGTCGGGCGTTCGTAAGTTGGGGACTACCTGTATATGTACAGTATTCTGGGAGGTCCAGTAGATGAATTTCAGGTTTGGAAACCCAGATACCGGTAACAAAAGGAGATGAAAAGAGCAACAGGAGCACCAATCGTGTAGTATTTCTGGGAAATGTAAAGAAATGTCAACTACTCACAAACGTGGGTTGCTATAGGCAACCACAATTTCGTGCATGTGGAGAAGGACCGTCTTATGATAACTAAGTTGGGTCAGCTTGGGTGGCACTCGAGAAAAAACAAAGAACCACTGGATGTAGTCACAGAGATAACCCCTGGGAAAGGGGAGGAGACAATACAAGATGGGAGGAGGTGCCCCAATTGGGAAACAATAAGCAGTGAGTGGAGGTAAGTAATAGGAAGAGTCTTACCTCGTGATAAGAGGTTAAGATTTTTATTGTTAGACACCAATAAAAAGACGTGTTTCACGGGACCTGCCCGTTTCCTCATGTCAATGTGAGACAATGTCTGAGCTGTGTATCTTGGCACACTGAAACAGAGATACATAGCTCAGACACTGCCTCCTATTGGCCTGAGGAAGCAGGCAGGTCCCGTAAAACGAGTTGCCTTTTTATTGGTGTCTAAGAATAAAAATCTTAACTTGTTATCACCAGCTAAGACTCTTCCTATTACTTACCTCCCCTTATTACATATTGTATCACAACTAGGCGACTCCTCCCATCTTGCATATATGTACAGTAGAACAATAAAAAGCAAAATCTAAAATGAGTATGGCTATATAACGTTCAGAATAAAAGCACCTGCCTGTAAATCATGGCTCCATTAGGTCACATACAACCAAGCAGGGCAGGATCATCCACCAGGCAACCTAAGCAGGCGCTTGGGGCCCAGTGGGCATCAAGAGGCCCTCCTTCCACTTTCTTTGACCTCTCTCCACTGCAGCTTACCACAGGGACCACAAGGGGGCCCCAGATCTACTACCTTGCCTAAGGCCCTATTACATCTTAATCCATCTCTGCAACCAAGCAGCCTGCTCTGTTCTATGGAGAGGGAGAATACCGGCACACAAGTGGGAACTAAATTTAAATGTAGTCAGGGGTGCGCTGGACATAAGTTAATACACGATTGTTGTTCTAATTATAAACTTTTTATTGTGAATAATATCACCAAGTACCATAAATCTCAACCATATATATTATCATGCATTCATCCTTTCGTACAAAGAGCAAGCTGGTTCTCTTTTTAGGGATAAAAAACCTCAACAGTTGTGAGCTACAAAAATGCCACAACTATCGCATACAATTTCAAAAAGGTTAAAGAGAACCCGAGGTGGGTTTGAAGAATATTATCTGCATACAGAGGCTGGAACTGCCTATACAGCCCAGCCTCTGTTGCTATCCCAAACCCCCCTAAGGTCCCCCCGCACTCTGCAATCCCTCATAAATCACAGCCACGCTGCTGACAAACAGCTTGTCAGAGCTGGCTGTGTTTATCTCTATAGTGTCAGTCTGCTGCTCTCCCCGCCTCCTGCAGAACTCCAGTCCCCGCCTGCATCCCTTCCCTCCCTGCTGATTGGAGTGAAGGGACGGGGGCAGGGACCGGAGCTATGCAGGAGGCGGGGGAGCAGCTGAGACTGACACTACAGATGTAAGCACAGCCTCACAGCATGGCTGTGATTTATGAGGGATTGCAGAGTGCAGGGGGACCTTAGGGGGGTTTGGGATAGCAACAGAGGCTGGGCTGTATAGGATGATCCAGCCTCTGTATGCAGATAACATTCTTTAAACACACCTCGGGTTCTCTTTAAAATGTAAACATTTTAACCTTTTTGAAATTTTATGCGACAGTTGTGGCATTTTTGTAGCTCACAACTGTTGAGGTTTTTTATCCCTAAAAAGAGAACCAGCTTGCTCTTTGTACGAAAGGATAAATGCATGATAATATATATGGTTGAGATTTATGGTACTTGGTGATATTATTCACAATAAAAAGTTTATAATTAAAACAACAATCGTGTATTAACTTATGTCCAGTGCACCCCTGACTACATTTAAATTTGCTTCTCTTTAGGTGGGGATAGGGGAGAACCCCACCCTAGGTGGCTGCAGCAGGAGGTAGTCCATACTGTAGATGGTCATTAACAACAGTTATTTACCTAACAGTTTCCTTTGGGCAGCGCCCTCCAGTGTGTCTTCTTTGTGACACAAGTGGGAACTGCCAAAGAATAGCAGTCATTTATGTCAGTTATTAAATGGGCTGGCATGGGAGGCTGCCCCAGGGTGTTGCAGGACACCTGTACTAAAGCTTGATATTACGACAGCAGGAACAGTCAGATCTCCCAAAGGGCAGTGGGGCAGGAAGCTGCATGATTTAGCGTAGGCTAAACATCACTGGGAGGTTAGGGTAACATACTACTAACTACAGCAATGTGTAAAAGATTATCAGATGCTTAAACCGGTATAATCAATGTAAAAATGGGTATTCGGATTGACTGTTAATGTACTACTAGGAGCGATTACAGGTCTGGCATATAGGTGAGAGTAAACTCAGCTTGTAACCGAATGCCACTACTGTCACACTCCTGACTCTTGTCTGCCGTGATCAACCAATTCGATCAATTTTGGCCGCAGATTGATCGATCAGGCATTGGCATTGTTTGTGGCATTGATTTCTAGAAGATTCAATCAGTGATCAAAGTTGCTGGAAAGGAAACCTTGATAAGTGGGCAGTACGGTGGCATGGTGGTCAGCACTCTAACCTAGCAGCAGCGGGTCCCCTAATTCAAATCCCAACCAGGGTATTATCTGCCTTGTATGCCCCCTCCCCCCCCCCTGGTGTCTGCATTTCTTTCCTCCTACATCCCCAAAACATAGAGATATGTTAGTCGGCTTACCAATAAAATTGGCCCTAGACTACAATGGACATATGATCATGGTAGGTATTAGATTGTGAGCTCCTCTGAGGGACAGTTATGTACAAGACAATACACACTGTACAGCGCTGCAGAAGATGTCAGTGCTATATAAATGCTAAATAATAATAATAAGTGTACAGTATGGCCATGTTTAACCAGAGTATCTGGATGCGTGTTTGGCTTCTCAGGAGCATAAAGGAATGATTTGCATATTCCGTAGTGCTGCACCATCAGAGTTCCTTTTTGTTCCCATCCAGACGAATATTTACAATGACTGTTTTTATAAAGGCAAATGTGTATTTCCGATGGATATGCTAAAGGCAGACGAGACAGTTTTGCAGACAGCAAAGCACTAATCTGCCCTGTAGGTGTCACTGTTGCCACTGCAGACACAGACCAGACACAAGAGAGCTATCACAGTAATCAGCAGACAGTGCTAGTTTGTGGGACGTGGGGACACCTGAGCTGTCTGGGCACAATCTCAGATTAGGAGATGTATTAGATATTGCTGCTTCCTTTCCCGCCTGGGATTTGAGGTTAGTTTAGGACTGTGGCCTCAATCACTCACCTGTCACCGATCCTTTATTCTGCATAGATGAGAGTTGGCAGATATCTCCAGCACAAAATGAGTCTCTGCTAACCTGGAAATGAAGACAGGCCACATTTGTATGGGATTTCTGCAATGAGAGGTTTCTCATAAGGTCTGCTTAGTACACATCAGATTTCAGCATGCATGGTTAATTATGTTTTTTTTTTCCCTTTTTGATGTTTCAGATGCGTTATGCTGCAGTTTAGCATACCTCCTAACTTTTTGAGATGAGAAAGAGGGACACTTAAGTAATGCCCCTGCCACACCCCATCACACTCCTAGTCACGCATACCATAAAGATTTCATAAGAAAAATATGTTGTTTTATAATTCAATCCACATTGGTCCTTTCTATCCTGGTTCATTTTCCTTCATATTAACATTTTAAAATTAGTAATATATCAATTTAAAGGATGGGAATAAAGTTAATAGTCAAACACATTTTTTAGTAGAGAAATATATATATTTACATAGAAAGAGGGACAAAGTCCTGAAAGAGGGACAAATGAGGAGGAAAGAGGGACAGGGCTCCCAAAGAGGGACAGGGCTCCCAAAGAGGGACAGTCCCTCCGAAAGAGGGACAGTTGGGAGCTATGAGTTTAGGTTGTGCTGCAGTCCTGGTTGTGCTGCAGTCTAGGTTGTGCTGTAGCCCGGGTTGTGCTGCAGTCCTGGTTGTGCTGCAGGCCGTGTTGTGCGGCAGTCCGGGTTGTGCGGCAGTCCGGGTTGTGCGGCAGTCCGGGTTGTGCGGTTGTCCCACAGTCTGGGTTGTGTTGCAGTCCTGGTTGTGCTGCAGTCCGAGGTTGTGCGGTTGTCCCGCAGTCTGGGTTGTGCTGCAGTCCGGGTTGTGCTACAGTCTAGGTTGTGCTGCAGTCCGAGTTGTGCGGTTGTCCCGCAGTCTGGGTTGTGTGGTTGTCCCGCAGTCTGGGTTGTGCTGCAGTCCGGGTTGTGCGGTTGTCCCGCAGTCTGGGTTGTGCTGCAGTCGAGGTGCCTTTCAAGTTGTTAAATTAATAGGAATCAAAAACCTGCTGTGGAAAATAGGTGTGTAAGTTTAAAGTGTTGGCATAAATATTTTTGTCAGGTCAGAAGCACCTCATCTTATGCATGCTTGTTCAGGGTCCATGGCAAAAAGTATTACAGGCAGAGGGTCAGCAGGATAGCCAGGCAAATGGTATTGCTTAAAGAGGAACTGTCGCGAAAATCTTAAAATTGAAAACACATACAAATAAGTAGTTCATTTCTTCCATAGTAAAATGAGCCATAAATTACTTTTCTCCTATGTTGCTGTCACAGTATTAGAAATCTGACATTACCGACAGATTTTGGGCTAGTCCATCTCTCCATAGGGGATTCTCAGCATGGCCTTTATTCTTTATAAAGACACTCCTTGAAAAAGACTTATACAATGATGTTGGCCAGCTTCCCTGCTGGCTGCACACTTTTTTTGGCAGTTGGACAGAGCAACTGCCATTCACTAAGTTCTTTAAAGGGGATCTTTCGCGAAAAAAGTAGGCAGTTAAAAAATGTGACAGATGACAGGTTTTGGGCCAGTCCATCTTTTTAAGGGGGATTCTCAGGGCTTTCTTTGTTTTCAACAGCATTTCCTGAACAGCAGTTTAACTGCCAAAATAGCAAGATACCAGCCGGCCTCCCTAATCACTTGCACACTATTATGTCAGTTAGATTTTGCAACTGTTGTTCAGGAAATGCTGTTGAAAACAAAGAAAGCCCTGAGAATCCCCCTTAAAAAGATGGACTGGCCCAAACCTGTCATCTGTCACATTTTTTAACTGCCTACTTTTTTCGCGAAAGAACCCCTTTAAAAAAATATATACGGTACATGAACTACTGACCTTTTTTTTATCTCAACCCTGCACTCAGAGCCTGTTCTCCTCCAGGATTAACTCTTTCAAGCAGAAAGAGAAGAAAAGGAACACAGCCTAGGTATTTGTATTCTTGACACTTTACTGTATATACAAGTCTATCCCATCATGTAGCATGTGACCTTGGTACACTTAAGACTTTCACACAGGCACACTTAAATGACATATTATCTATAGCAATGAGCCAGTACACGCAAGAGACCTCTTAGGGCATTACATTTGATAGGATTCAAGTAAACACGACTGTAAAAACTTACACACGTTGAAAACTTACTAGACAAAAAAAAAATTGTCCACATAACCTTACTACACAACAGTGTGAGGAAACACCAATTGTGTGGCCTTCTACAGTGAGCTAAAGTAGGCTTTGCATGAATGCATGTAAATACAATATGAGCTTTTGTTTTTTTTAACATAAACCTGTAAGGAGTTAAAAAAAGAAATGGATACATACCTGGGGCTTCCTCCAGCCCCCTTCAGGCAGATCGGTCCTTCACCGTTCTTCTCCCCCATCTGGTTCCTCCGCTATGGATCCCGGTAATTCAGGCAGTCGGGGCGCAGAGCACATGCGTGGCCTAGCCACCCGCTCTCCATCGCGTTCCCGAGTTCTGCACCTGCGCAGTACTACTGGCTACGGGAGCGCAATGGGGGGAGCGCGCGGCCGGACTGCACCACCTGACTGAATTACCGGAACCCATAGTGGAGGATCCAGCTGGTGGAGGACAGTGAGGGACCAATCAGCCTGAAAGGGGCTGGAGGAAGCACCAGGTATGTCTACATTTCTTCTTTTGCCAAACAGCAAGCTTCTCTACAGGTACGTCATTGTGAAAGATGGCTCCACAGACCAACAGGGAAGCGGTTACAGAGGGGGGTTTCGCGGCATCCTTACAAGTTTGCCTCAGGCGGCAAAAAGACTAGAACTGGCCTTAAAGACGTTCCATGAGATGCTAATTTTTCTGTCGTGTTATTTGCATGACAGTTTTATACTACAGAATTTGGCCTGCAAGACTGAGTCAGAACACCCAATGGGCAGACTTGTTCTGGGTCAGTGATTCAGTGCGTTACAGGCAAAGGATCAGCACAATATCCAAGCAAGCCACATTTTCAGGTAATCAAGAATAACTTTTATACTTCTCACTATGGGGTTCTTTTACAGCTCATCTCTAGGCAAATATAGATATAAACATAGACTTAGCAGCTTCATAATTACAGTGCTCATAGGTTACTTTTTATGTGAAATGTGGCAAAAAAAAAAATTCCTGTGTTGAAATGGTTGGCCTCCTCTGTGGATCTGGCTGATGCTGATGCATTGATTGCATCAATCCTACTATTAAAAATTTCAAGAGGGCAGGCAGAGACTGAATCCATCTGAAAAGATTGCTGCCTATAGCACAGACAGTCAGAGATTAAGGAAGTGGCCAGCACCTGGGCTGCTGCTCACCAGATATCTTACCAGTGATTTATTTGACATTCGCAAATCAAGGCACAGATAGATAGATACAGTAGATAGATAGATAGACCTCTGTAGCTGAGTACCTGAAAAGGACTAGGAAATAGTTTTTGCTCAGAGTGGGACTTTAACTGGCTCGTCAGTTTCCTGGTGGACTGTGCCTGGTTAGCCTGCTCTTGGCTGGGACCTGCGTATTTGTCCACCACAAATAATCCCTCAACTCACAGTCCGTTTGTCCTCGGCAAACATTCTTACTCCCTCTATTTTTGGAAAACATGTTTTGCAAAGCTCCTAAAATAGACGTAAAACAAATTCTTTGGGAAATCTATCAGTCGTCAGCGGCGCTCAGCATCTTGTGACCTGGCGAAGCGTGTGTGGTTTGTGGCATGTGTGTGTGGAGCATGTGTGTGTGGTGCATGTGTTTGTGGTGTGTAATGTGTGTGTGTGGTGTGTAATGTGTGTGTGTGTGTGTATGCGTGTTTATCTCAGTGTGTAAGTGTGGTGTGTGTGTAGTGTGGGTGTGTGTCGTCTGTGTGTGTGTGGGGTGTGTGTGTGAGGAAGTGTGTGCTGTGCGTGCGTGTGTGTGTGTGTGTGTGGGGGGGGGGTTGCTTGTGTGTGGTGTGTAATGTGTAAGTGTGGTGTGTGTGTGAGTGTGTGTGTGTTTATCTCAGCGTGTGTGAGTGTGTGTATGTGTGTGTGTGCTTGTGTATGGTGTGTGTGTGCTTGTGTATGGTGTGTGTGTATGTGGGGTGGTGTGCTTGTGTGTAATGTGTGGTGTGTGTGTTTGAGTTTGTGCGTGTGTGCGCGCGCGTTTATCTCAGTGTGTGTGTGAGAGTGTGTGTCTGTTGTGTCTGTGTGTGGGGGGTGTGTGTGCTTGTGTATGGTGTAGGGGTGAGCTTCTGTGTAATGTGTGTGTGTGGGGGTGTGCTTGTGTGTAATGTGTGTGTGTGCCTGATTATCTCAGTGTGTGTGTGGTGCGGTGTGTGTGTCTGTTGTGTGTGTGTGGGGGTGTGTGCTTGTGTGTGTGTGTGTGTGGGGGGGGGGGTTGTGTATGGTGTGTGTGCGCGCACGCCAGAGTCTTATTTTCTGCATTCCTCTTTCCTTTTTTTATTTTTATTTTCTCTCAGTTTCTCTTCACCTCAACAATCAATAGCCTTGATATTTCCAAGGGTCACAGATTGTACCTTCATCGATCAGAGAAACGGCCTGACGGGGCTGAAGAGCAGACTCAGCCAGACGGATCAATTGCACCCGTGTCTCGCTCTGAAACATTAAGGTTTATTCCAAAGCAACACAGTGGAATGCGACCTGTAGTTTCTTTTTATCTAAACAAGCCTGTGATAGAAAAGGCCGCATGGTATACCGCAATCTCTGCTTAAACAGAAAGCATTAAAGGAGGATGGATTTTTTTTGCCCATATATAGCTTTATCCGCTCCCCATTCACTCCCAGACAGCCTTTGCTTGCACCTCACTGGTATGTGTAGAGCGTTTTACAACTAAAGATTCAATTTTGAGAAAATCGATGCTTTTTGGGGGGGCAGTAAGAAAACTCCAATTTTGGTTAAATTGAAATGCATTGAAGTCAGAGGGGAATGTGAAGTCTAGTTTTTAACCTCACGAGGACCAAAATAAATTTTAGCACAGCACCGTTTTAACCCAGGGGTGTCAAACTCAAATACAAAGTGGGAAGAAATTGAGCTCTGGGACCAAGTCGCGGGCCAACCTCAATGTCTAGTGGCCACCTCTCTCCCTTATAAAGTTCCCTGGTGTCTAATAGCACCCCTCAATCCCCTATACAGTTCCCTAGTGTCTAGTGGCCCTCCTCCCTCATCTATACAATTCCCTGTTACCTTGTGCTTTCCCCATCTGGCTTCCCTGGTGATCTATCGCTTACTCTCTAATATAGCTTCTCTGGTGGTCCTAAGTGGGCCAAACATAATGCAAACTGGAGAAACCACCTAAGAGCCACATCTGATGGCTCCAAGTGTCAGATCTGGCCCACAGGCCTGGGTTTGACATGTATGGTTTAACCAATAAAATGTTAGGAGGGCCCATGAAAAAAACATTTGTTGGGGGCTCATGACTTGTAGTTCCGCCCTTGCACATAGTGCAGGTGATGCAGTGCTGTCTACTTGAAGGCAAGTTACGGCACAAGTGAAACTAAAGAGCCCCTATAGGCAGGTCCGGATTTAGCATTCGGCACACTAGGCACGAGCCTAGAGGCTCCAGTGTGCTGAGAGGTAGCTGTCAAGGGTTTGGGAACCCGCACTCCTCATTCTGGAGCATAGAGAGCTGGATGGGCAGCGGTGGTCGGGGCTCCGCATTCTGGCTATCCCAGCCTGCATGGGGGACAAGGGGTTAAAGAAGCTAGGGAGGGGGGACCCCACATCATTTTATTTTTCATTTCCCAATCTCTGAACAAAAAGAAAAAATTCAAAAGATAGCTAAAGTTGCCAGGGATCCTTATACAGCCATATAGCAATCCCTGGCCAAGGCGTTGCCACTTCCACGGGATTTCCAGGGGGTCCGTCATAAAATTCACTGCTCTTTCTTTTAATAAATGTAAATTTACACGTATGGGGGCTTTGCAATTAACGGTTAAAGTATTCACAGTTTCCGACTTGTGATCACAGATGTGATGCGTAATTCTGACTCAAAACCACATTAAAATTCGGAATGCCGATTTCTATCCGTAATAACGATCATGGTGGTGCCTAACCCTAAGACCCCCCCAGTTGGTGGGCAACCCTAAGACCCCCTGATGGTGCCTAACCCTAAGATCCCCCCCGTTGGTGGCCAACCCTAAGACCCCCCCCCCCCCTGGTGAGGCCTTACCCCCCCCGGTGGTGCCTTACCCCAACCCAAGACCCCCCCCCCCCCCGGTGGTGCCTTACCCCAACCCAAGACCCCCCCCCCCGGTGGTGCCTTACCCCAACCCAAGACCCCCCCCCCCCCTCGGTGGTGCCTTACCCCAACCCAAGACCCCCCCCCCCCCCCCCGGTGTTGCCTAAAAGCTATCCCCATTCTTCCACAAAACTGCAATATGCTTAGAGTCGCCTGATTAGCAGGGGATATCCAAATCGGCTTGTGGATAGCTAAATTGCAGCTCCGCGCCCGCTATGCGATGTAACAATTCACTTATCTGAAAGTAGATTTGGATATCCACAAGGCTGTCCGCAAATATTTTCCCCTCTTGCCGGTAATCTGGCACCTCCAGGTGCACAAAATTTACTTCATAGCAACCACAATTTGCAGCAAAGAATTTAAAGTTCGGCGCCCACTTGCGGCTGCGCCATGCGACCCAATTTCCTTTGTATGCCGTTAAATGTGGCTTTTTTATAGGCACTTATAGTGGTGCCATTTTTTCCATAAGAGCTCCTGCTCCCTTTTTTCCTGCTTCGTTTTTTTTTAAACCCCAAACTCATTTAATGATAGACTGAACCCCTCCTGAGTAGCCCCAGGGGTACGCTTAACATGTGATGAGAACCTAGGCTGTAGACAGAATAACAGAAGAGCACCTGTAACCGGTCATAGCACAGCATAAAACATTCAAAGATCCCCATTTTTTACATTAATTATGTTGCTTCGAGTATCAAGCACACCTCCTATATGCCCTCCCAGCGATGTTTAGCCTAGGCCATGATGTCAAGCAGCTTCTGCCACAAGGCACTGATCTTCCTGTTCACTACAGAAATGGGCAGCACGGTGGCATAGTGGTTAGCACTCTCGACTTGCAGCCAGGTCAACATCTCCAAGGAGTTTGTATGTTCTCCCCGTTTCTGTGTGGGTTTCCTTCGGGCACTCCAGAGGCACTAGACCAGGCATGGGCAAACTTGGCCCTCCAGCTGTTGAGGAACTACAAGTCCCACAATGCATTTGCCTTTATGATTCATGACTGTCGCTGTAAAACTCCTGCAATGCATTGTGGGGCTTGTAGTTCCTTAACAGCTGGAGGGCCAAGTTTGCCCATGCCTGCACTAGACTATGATACATGCACTACACGATACATACATAGACATGTGACTATGGTAGGGATTAGATTGTGAGCCCCTCTGAGGGACAGTTAGTGACAAGACAATATACTCTGTAGAGCGCTGTGTAATACAGTATGTCAGCGCTATATAAATACTTAAATAAAATTGGTAATAAAAGGGGGAGGGGGTATCCTACAGTGATTCACCTTGCCAGCAATAAAGGTGGTGGCATCACTGATAAATTTAAGAGTGTATGTCAGGGTGAGGTAAAATTTACAGTTGGTTGATACTGACTAACTCAGTGATCTGCAAACTTGGCCCTCCAGCTGTTAAGGAACTACAAGTCCCAAAATGCATTTGCCTTAATGAATCATGACTGCGAATGTCAGACTCCCGCAGTGCATCGTGGGACTTGTAGTTCCTTAACAGCTGAAGAGCCAAGTTTGCAGATCACTGGACTAAGCAATAAATAAAATGGTATATATATATATATATATATACATATATATATTTACAATTTTATTTTATAAAGTAAACACACACACACACACACACACACACACACACACACACACACACACATATATATATATATATATATATATATATATGCACAGACATACAGAAATCACCTTGTTTCCTCTTTAAGCATGAATGACACACAGCGGCTGTTTAGAGGTCTGTCCCTCTGAATAGACTCTGTGACTGGAACACGTTCTGAGGTGGAGCTAATGAGTCCCTCTCAGCAGCAATTACATGTTTTTAATAAGAGATTACGTTGGAAGTGGCATTTCTGCTGACCTATCATTGACAGGAGATGAAGACTTACGAGGATCTGTCAGATAATTGCAATTACAATTCTGATTAGCTCTCTGCTTCCCTCTGGTGAAATTAATACGAGGTGACAATTTCCATTATTAGGAGACATTTATATTGCTCATTTGCGTTTTAAAACAAATCGCAGCAATATAGCCCACATACAAATCTACCAGTAGAAACAGCCTCATCAAAGTGAAATGGATATAAAAAAAAAAAAAACACTAATGGACCCAAAACGTTGGTGGTATGTGGAGATAATTCTAATGGTTTTTACCAACAAAGTTTGTATTTATCAGAATAAGGTACAAAGTGACACTTCCTCCCACTAATCCTGACAAATGTGAAAAACATGAGTATTACATAAACAGTAATTCTGGGTAATAAGTGTGTGTGTCGGGGGGCCCTGTATTCTTAAAGGATATCTGAGGTGATGTGAAATGATGAGATAGACATAGGTATGTACAGCGCCTAGCATACAAATAACTATGCTGTGTTTCTTTTGTACTTTCTCTGCCTGAAAGAGTTAAACATCAGGTATGTAAGTGACAGTTCCTGTGTGAGTCAGGACTGGGCCAGACTACAATGTGACCCTCACCGATAAGAAATTACAACTATAAAACACTTTCCTAGCAGAAAATTGATTCTGATAGCAGGAAAGAGATTAAAAAAAGGATCAATAGTTCCCAGATTTTAGCTCTGGCATACTTCAATGAATGTGTCATTGAGCAAAAACAATAAAATAGTAAAAACTTAAAAAGTAGATTTAAATATAAAATAAAACTGTGAAATATCTTAAAAAGTCAATTTTAGGTACAATTGATTATTTCATTAGTTAATTTTCACCTCGGGTGTCCTTTAAAGTTATTGTTGCACCTTTGCTCAAATGGTTAATAGGTCTACTTTCATTATCCCCCAGGGAACTCAATCACTGAGCTGCAGGAATCTGCTCTGCACTGAGCTCTCCAAGCTGGGGAGATTGTTGCTTGATCACCAACCAAAGAAGAAAAGGCCTGATCTATAGCATGGAGCTTCTGTGTGCAAGGTACATCACAACTGTAGCTACATGCACAGTTTCTGATTAAACTGGATAGTACATTATTATGCCAGATGCAGTGGCGTAGCTAAGGGGCTGTGGGCCCCGATGCAAGTTTTACAATGGGGCCCCCCAAGCACTCTATACATAACAATTAATACGGCGAACCAAAACCTGCCAATGGCAACTACAGTGTTAGAGGTACAAGAAGAGGACAGGGAATAGTTTGTTAATGATTACCACTATTCAAATTATCTATAGAAGTGAATATTATGATCACAGGACCAATAGAGAGCTAATACTGTAGTTGAGGGAGGGCCCTTTGGGGCCCCTCTGGCCCAAGGGCCCCGATGCGGTCGCTACCTCTGCACCCCCTATTGCTACGCCCCTGGCCAGATGGTTGTTTCCACTGTAAGCGGACTGATTAGAGGGAGAGAAAGGTGGGGAAAAATGAATTTGGGTCGTAGGCAAGCAAGATAAATATACAGGCAATACGGAGTTGGGAGACAGATTCATTGTATGTTATGCCATACTTTAATTGCCCTTTAAGTTTGTATATATAATGTCCTTCATTTATATGAAACTACAACCCACCTGGGGCAAGGGATTAGTGGGTGGAGGACAGCAACTGCTCTAATCAGATTTTAGCATTGCCACTAAATAGGCATCAATATACATAAATAATTGGTCTCTAAACCCTATTATTAATGTATTAAAAAAATAAAAAGCCATGTTTACAGTGGTCAGCTGTGTTGCAGAATAATTCTGCATGTCAACTCACTGCCAGGGCCGATTCTCTCATGAAGCAAGGAGAAGCATTTGCATCAGGCGCAGAGACTACAGGGGCAGCATTTTTGCACTGTGCGTACCTTCCTGCGGTGGAATGGAGTGGCTGAGGGTGAGCAGTGTGTTTGGCACAGACACACAGCCAGCCAGTGTGTTATTCGCAGTGTTTTTCAATATGTTATTGGTATGTACCCCTTCTAAAAGCCTGTACTCACCAAGTACCCCCTAGCATAGTAAACATTATCATAAGTACCCCTTGACAAATATATATTTAATTGTAGTACATGATAATTGGTTCTTAACAATTTCCAAGCATGTACTATTGCTTTTAATTTGCTAAAATACTAATTTGGTGATTAAATAAGAATGATCATTTTCTAAAACTCTAAATTTGTTATTCTTGGTTAAGTATATCGAGCCCGATAACCCCTGGAACCATCAGAAGTACCCACCGGTGTTCGCGTACCACAGGTTGAGAACCTAGGCGCTATTGTGTTAGGCCTGGGGCACACCAGAGGAGTTTTTCTGAGCGTTTTGAGTTTTTAAATCTGCTGCTAATGTTATCCTATGTGTCTGTGCACACTGAAGCAATGAGGTTTTGTAAAAAAAACCATAGCATTACATTGGGAAGAGCTTTTAGATGTTTCAAAAGCTCTTCCCAATGTAATGCTATGGGTTTTTTTACGAAACCTCATTGCTCCAGTGTGCACAGACACATAGGATAATATTAGCAGCAGATTTAAAAACTCAAAACGCTCAGAAAAACTCCTCTGGTGTGCCCCAGGCCTTAGGCCCCGTTCACACTTGCGTTTTGGCAAGTAAACGGACCGGATCCTGATCGGATCCTGACCTGATCCTGATCAGAACCGTACGGTTCCGATCCGGATCCGGTCCGTTTGTATCAGGCATGCATCAGGCTGCCATCCGGATCCGTGGGCAAAAAATAGTTAAATATAAATAAAAAAATGTTGGGGTCAGCAGAAGGTGCACCTGGTGCACATGTACAATCAGGTTCCTCCGCTGTAGGTATCACCTCCACCTCCGATATTCTGCTAAAACAGCTCCAGCACGTCTGTCACTGCTGCTCCACTCCAGACATGCTTGGCCCATGTGTCCCCATCCGAAATGGCCGCTTGGATACGCATAGGAAGTGGGGTAGAACGTCAGGTTTTTGTAGGCAGTGTGTTCTGTGCCTTCCGTTTCCCATTGGTTTCTGTGTTCCTGATGGTGCTGTCAGGCTCAGGTCAGGCTCCGGTCAGGATGCGTGGGCCGGAGATCCGGACACAAAAAATAGCGCATGTTGGAAAAGAGTCCGGAGTCCGGATCCGGTCCGGCTCCGTACTGTACGGAACGTACGTATGTGAATGTCCGCATAGCCTTTGCATTGCTATGCGAAACGTACGTTCCGTTTGTACAGTATGCGGTCCGGAACAGATCCGGAAAATCCGGATAGCGAACGCTAATGTGAACCGGGCCTTAGAGTCTGTGTCCATGCAGTTATGCAACTGACCACTATGAACCCAGCAAACTTTCAGTCCTCAGTCAGGCCATTTCACAGAAGGTCTTAAAGAAAACCTGTAACAAGAAAAACCTCCCCTGGGGGGTACTCACCTCGGGTGGGGGAAGCCTCTGGATCATATTGAGTCTTCCCCTGTCCTCCTCAGTCCCACGGCGGCGATAAAGCTCCCCGAACAGCGGGGATGTAAATATTTACTTTACCGGCTCCAGCGCAGTATCGTCTCTCTGCTCAGAGATAGGCGGAAATAGCCGATCGATGTCGGGCCGCTCTACTGCGCAGGTGCAAGTCTCCTGCGCCTGTCTCTGTGCGGAAAGCCGTAACAGCGCCCCCGCTGGAGCCAGGAAAGGTAAATAAATCAGCGCTTGTCCGCCTTGTCGAGGGAGGATTCCGGGACACTTCGGGGGAGCCAGCGCTGGACTGCCTGCAGCTACAGGGGTGGGGGAAGCCTCATTGGGACCCGGAGGCTCCCCCCTACTGAGGTGGGTACCCCCCAGGGGAACTTTTTTTTTGTTACAGGTTCTCTTTAAGAATTTTTGGGAGGGGAGGTTTGCTCTCCTCTGATGTCAGTTCCTTTTGTTTTGCTACAGCAGCAGTGCTAAATTTCCACCATGGGGGAAGCAGAGTAGAACAATTTCATTAATGACTATGCAGTAGAAGAAAAGCAATTCCAGGAGCAGCTCAGCCGGTAAAAAAACAACTTTTAATTACCTTCATTTAAAAAAATGACAGTGGCATAGCAATGGCATTAAAATAACACATAAGATGTAGCTCAATGGTACTTATCAAGTCACTGCAGCAGCATGGAGGTGCGGAGGTGAAGTCGACGGCCGTTTCGCCCCTAGATCAGGGCTTTCTCGAGACCGATCACCCCCCATTGCAGCAAGCAGGGTCTTATAGCAGGAGCTCCACCCCCTAATTCCGTACGCACCTGGGTGATCAACCCACTGATTCCCTTGCCAACCAATCATGTAAGCGGCGCACGCAGGGAAGATCAACACTCAGCTGCCGTGCGGGGGCCAGCCAATCAGCTGTGTGGGGCGGCATGTTGACGGACAGAAAACACCAAGCCGGGTCGCATGGGGAGATGCGGTACATCCGGTCGCATAGTGGATGACGCATCCAACCCGGCTGGACAGCCGCTTGTCTTCCCATTTCCTCATACGTGGAGCGCATATGCGCTCCTTCCACCGACGCATGACATCAGTCAATGCGTCCAGAAGGTCGCATAGTCACACGTGTATAACGTGAGCGCCACCACCATCTAGTGGCTAAAAAATAGACCAATGTAAGGGGGTCTTTTTTTTACGAGCACCACATATAGACCCTGCTTGCTCCAAAAAGGACATACAGAAACATAATTGTTATACAAAGACAACTGTTAAAAATAAATTAGCAACCATCCTACGAGATCTAGATGGTAAGTCATGCAATTTACTATGATATTTATTATGATATCGTTGTACAGGGTATCTCAATTCACGACATACCAGGGAACAATTTCCCAGGAACAAGCGACATTTTTTCCTGGGAAATTGTTCCCTGGTATGTCGTGAATTGAGATACCCTGTACAACGATATCATAATAAATATCATCAATATCATGCATGACTTACCATCTAGATCTCGTAGGATGGTTGCTAATTTATTTTTAACAGTTGTCTTTGTATAACAATTATGTTTCTGTATGTCCTTTTTGGAGCAAGCAGGGTCTATATGTGGTGCTCGTAAAAAAAAGACCCCCTTACATTGGTCTATTTTTTAGCCACTAGATGGTGGTGGCGCTCACGTTATACACGTGTGACTATGCGACCCTCTGGACGCATTGACTGATGTCATGCGTCGGTGGAAGGAGCGCATATGCGCTCCACGTATGAGGAAATGGGAAGACAAGCGGCTGTCCAGCCGGGTTGGATGCGTCATCCACTATGCGACCGGATGTACCGCATCTCCCCATGCGACCCGGCTTGGTGTTTTCTGTCCGTCAACATGCCGCCCCACACAGCTGATTGGCTGGCCCCCGCACGGCAGCTGAGTGTTGATCTTCCCTGCGTGCGCCGCTTACATGATTGGTTGGCAAGGGAATCAGTGGGTTGATCACCCAGGTGCGTACGGAATTAGGGGGTGGAGCTCCTGCTATAAGACCCTGCTTGCTGCAATGGGGGGTGATCAGTCTCGAGAAAGCCCTGATCTAGGGGCGAAACGGCCGTCGACTTCACCTCCGCACCTCCATGCTGCTGCAGTGACTTGATAAATACCATTGAGCTACATCTTATGTGTTATTTAATGCCATTGTTATGCCACTGTCATTTTTTTAAATGAAGATAATTAAAAGTTGTTTTTTTTACCGGCTGAGCTGCTCCTGGAATTGCTTTTCTTCTACTGCATAGTGTATGGACTTATGAATTTATTCCGGATGTTGCACCACCTATTGTATGTGGCTATTGGCATAGGCATGTAGTGCACTCGCCACAGTCTACTCTCTCTGTTTTTGAATTTCATTAACCAGCTGGGCGGTATGGACGAGCTCAGCTCGTCCAGTACCGCCGGAGCCTGCCGCTCAGGCCCTGCTGGGCCGATTTGCCCCAAATAAAGTGCAGCACACGCAGCCGGCACTTTGCCAGCCGCGTGTGCTGCCCGATCGCCGCCGCTCTGCGGCGATTCGCCGCGAGCAGCGGCGAAAGAGGGTCCCCCCAGCCGCCTGAGCCCTGCGCAGCCGGAACAAAAAGTTCCGGCCAGCGCTAAGGGCTGGATCGGATGCGTCTGACGTCAGGACGTCGGCTGACGTCCATGACGTCACTCCGCTCGTCGCTATGGCGACGGTGTAAGCAAAACAAGGAAGGCCGCTCATTGCGGCCTTCCTTGTTTATTCTGGCCGCCGGAGGCGATCGGAAGAACGCCTCCGGAGCGCCATCTAGTGGGCTTTCATGCAGCCAACTTTCAGTTGGCTGCATGAAATCGTTTTTTTTTAATTTAAAAAAAACCCTCCCGCAGCCTCCCTGGCGATCTTATCAGAACGCCAGGGTGGTTAATGAACACAGTACATAAATCAGACACTAAAAACACTACAGAGGAAGCACACTAATAACTAAAGTAATTGTGCAGTAGTTAAACTTGCAAGTCCTTCCTAGTTTCGGCATCCACAGTCACGTGTGCATGCATGTCAGGATGAAGGAATTTTGCTGAGCATAATAGAAAAACCCTGAGCAGCTGTCTCCTCATTCCAAGCTTATCATCCCGTGTTTTTATTCCCGCTACTCTTCCAAAATAAAGAGCCACCCAAGAGTTATCGTTAATACCTGGGTGTGTTCTGTTTGTGTTGGAGTCTCAGGAATCTTCTCTTAGAAGACAAGGACTTCAAGCTGAACAACATATTACTGCCTCAGTTGTGTGGAACTGTAACGACAAAACGGCCCCTGGGGGGTACTCACCTCGGGTGGGGGAAGCCTCAGGATCCTAATGAGGCTTACCACGCCGTCCTGCGTCCCTCGGGGGTCTCGCTGTAGCCCTCCGTACAGCCGTGACGCAATATTTACCTTCCTGGCTCCTGCGCAGGCGCTCTGATGGCTGTCGTCGCCGAAGTAGGCGGAAATACCCGATCGCCGTCGGGTCTGCTCTACTACGCAGGCGCAAGTTTCCGGCGCCTGCGCAGTAGAGCGGACCCGACGGAGATCGGGTATTTCCGTCTATTTCCGTGCCGAAAGTCGCCACAGCGCCCCCGCTGGAGCCAGCAAAGGTAAATATTGAAGCTACAGTCGGCTCTGTCGCCGGCTGTTCGGAGGGCTGCAGCGAGACCCCCGTGGGACAGAGGACGGCGTGGGAAGCCTCATTAGGATCCGGAGGCTTCCCCCACCCGAGGTGAGTACCCCCCAGGGGAGTTTTTTGTTGTTACAGAGTCTCTTTAAAGTAAAACCACCACTACAAATGTCACACAATTCCAACACACATTTCATGTAACAACAAAAATATGTAAAAACAAATACTGCATTGTATATTTTGTACATGGAGACAAGTTTGTTTGAATGGAATGTAACTTGCGTTGTTTGTAGGTAGGGGACTATTTGTATATTTAATAAAAAGACAGAGAGGCAGACCGCTACAACCCCCTGGCTCTATCAGTGGTGCCTGGCAAAGCTTCCACAGGGCACCATACATACTGTAAGTTAAACAACGAAGCCCACAGTGCACCTTGGCAAAATAAAATCCAAGACATATTTATTAGGCACATCCAAACAGACAGAAAGGCAGCTGATGCTTTTCAGACACGCAGGTTCTTAGTCATAGCTCGCCTTATACAAACAGGAAATGACATATATACAAAAGACTCCGCCCCTTTAAGGCTGGGCCACACACCTCACCGGTAACAAAGTGAGCACACACCCGAGAGGTCTACAGAAACACTGGACTGGAGTCATAAATATACGTTTAAAATCAATGTAATGTCACTTTAATACGACAAGTTAAAATCCTACCTGCATTTATACCATCTGGCACCTTAGTACCTAGATTATCATAAAATTTGATTATGCGCAGTAAAGTAGCTTTTCAAAGATCACCCCTCTAGCTGGGTGAATTAATTTCTTAACACCCTTTAGGTCCCTTTTACACTAGCATTCTAAACCTGCGTTGTGTTACCCTATTTTACCACAAGGGGCCGCAAAATAAATGGAAGTCTATGGAGACTTACACCTCGTGCAGTCCCTTAAAGCGGTATTGTCACCATAAAAATCAAATTTCAACAGCAACTGGTCTGAGTGTATTAAGTGATAAAGATGCTAATCCTGCATTCCAAACTTGCAAACCTTTTTCTGCTGTTATGATTTGGAGTTATTACATACTTCAGGAACACTGGCCCTTTAGTAGTCCGTGCCAAAGAATTGCATGCTGGGGGTTCTTTTTATCTATAATGTATTCCTCCTCTTTCCTTTATTTCCCTGCCAGCTTCTTATCTGAAACCTAATCCCCTACTCACTTGTGTTTACAAGCAAGGCTGAGGCGACTCAGCGATTGGAGGAGACAAGAAAAAAAGTAAAGGGCAGAAATTACATCACGAGTTAGCCTTAACTGTGGGCAAAAGTCATGGCCCCCACAACTAACAGAATTCTCGTCATTTACTATATAACATTTACTGGAATCAAGACGTGGACAGTATAATATATGTGTTATGTAAGTAGATCAAGTATTTATCTACTTATATATGTGTTTTTTTCCTTGGCATAGTATGGCTGATCCTACTGCTTTAAAGAGTAACTGTCAGGCTGCAAAAGCTCATTTAAAGAGACACTGAAGCGAAAAAAAATATATGATATAATGAATTGGTTGTGTACTATGAATAATTACTAGAATATTAGCAGCAAAGAAAATATTCTCATATTTTTATTTTCAGGTATATAGGCCTCGATTCATCAACACTTAGCAAATTTGTTAACAACAGTTTGGTAAAATACCGAATTTGTTAACTTCATTTCAGGATTCATCAAAGTTATCTACAGCTGTTAGCGAACATTCGGTAACGATTCGGTAACGATTCGCTAAAACGGAATAAAGTGCAATTCATGAAAAAGAAAGTGGGCGTGGTTTAGCGTTACATTTAGGATTAGTTATCTCCTTCACTGCTCTGTCGTTATTCCTGTCAGATCATTGCTGACAGAGAAGATGGAGCCATTTGAAGTGGTTATGTATCAGCTGAGAGTGATTCAAGGGCGCAGAAGGGCAAGAATAAGGTCTGCAACCATATAAATTTGTAAGAGAATAGATTTATTTGCTATAACACGACATCTGCATTTCTCTTTAATCATCTTGTAAGAGAACACAGGCAGTGTCAGGGTTAACTAATTTGCTAGCTGCACTATAATTTTTTAGAAAAGGCTTCTATCAAATTGTGGGATTGTCCCAACCACTTTCAGAATCCTGGTCCAGGTGTAAAGCCCTATTCAGAATGTTGCTGCGTAGTGTTCAAAGGACTGCCTTTTACCCACAATTCCATGGGAATCTTATGGCCTTGTGTTAAAGTACAACTGTAAAATGGAAATATCGACACGTTACCGAATGGTTACCGAATTGTTATCGAATTCACACCGAATGAGGAAAAACCTTGATGAATACAACTAGAAAGGCCTCGATTCATCATTGTCTTTGAGATAACTTTTTCCAGTTTGTTAAATTACCGAATTCGAAGTTTAGCGATTTCTAGTTGTATTCATCAAGGTTTTTCGGCATTCGGTGTGAATTCGATAACAATTCGGTAAATATTCGGTAACGTGTCGATATTTCCATTTTACAGCGGTAATTTAACACAAGGCCATAAGATTCCCATGGAATTGTGGGTAAAAGGCAGTCCTTTGAGCACTACGTAGCAACATTCTGAATAGGGCTTAACACCTGGACCAGGATTCTGGAAGTGGTTGGGACAATCCCACAATTTGATAGGAGCCTTTTCTAAAAAATTATAGTGCAGCTAGCAAAATTAGTTAACCCTGGCACTGCCTGTGTTCTCTTACAAGATGATTCAAGAGAAATGCAGATGTCGTGTTATAGCAAATAAATCTATTCTCTTACAAATTTATATGGTTGCAGACCTTATTCTTGCCCTTCTGCGCCTTTGAATCACTCTTAGCTGATACATAACCACTTCAAATGGCTCCATCTTCTCTGTCAGCAATGATCTGACAGGAATAACGACAGAGCAGTGAAGGAGATAACTAATCCTAAATGTAACGCTAAACCACGCCCACTTTCTTTTTCATGAATTGCACTTTCTTCCGTTTTAGCGAATCGTTACCGAATCGTTAACGAATGTTCGCTAACAGCTGTAGATAACTTTGATGAATCCTGAAATGAAGTTAACAAATTCGGTATTTTACCAAACTGTTGTTAACAAATTTGCTAAGTGTTGATGAATCGAGGCCATAGTGTTTTTTCTAACATTGCATCATTCTATAATATGTGCAGATTACACAACACTCAGCATTCAAAATAAGTCTTTCAGAGCAGTCTGTGAAGTAATGAACTCTCCTCTAGCAGAGGAAAAGTAAACAGTTCAATTACAGTTGAGATAATAAAAGTCAGATAACAGCCCTCTCTACGACTAAGTTAGCCGGAGAGCTTAATAGCTTTTTTGCACAGAGATAACAACTGGAGTTTCTTATCTCTTCCTGTACTGGAAACAATTAGACTGATGTATCTGATCTTAATGTTTTATTTCTTAGCTGTACTACACATACAAATCATAATATCATCATTTTTTTTCGCTTCAGTGTTTCTTTAAACCTCTATTCTCCTGTGTTAAACAGTTTAGAAGGAAGCCAAAAAGGCAATACTGAAGTTAAAAATCTCTCTTACTTTGATGTTTGCTGAATAGCAATTCTCTTTATTCCCAAACTGCTAAGGAGGCCGACAGGCCGCATAACAGATACTGCAGAGCATGCTGGGGCTGCTTCTTCTCCCTACTGCACTCTCTTGGTCCTCCCCTTCATTTCCCTTTCCCGCCCTAAGGCTGCTTTCACAGTGGGATGTTACAGGCTCATGTTACAGCAGCTTGTAACTTTCAGTCCAACTCACAGTCACAGCACTGAAAAATCAATGTGCTGTTCACAGGGCACATGTTCCGTCAGAGTATACTGCACGAGTCCGCTATTGTTCCTAGCCACATGGCTAATTAATATTCACTGCACAGTAGTGTTGTCTGGATCATGAACCATTAGGATTGTTGATCCGGATCCTTTTTGTGAGTCAAATCATTCGAGATTCGGTTCACAGTGGACGTCTGGAAGAAACAGGACTGCAGCTTCTGTGCACAAACACAATCTTCCTGCTGCATCTCTCCCTTCCCCATTAGCACCCTCAATGTGCCCTCATTCTCCTGCACCTCTCACTCTGCTGCAAATGATCAATCAAAGATTCGGTTTAAAGATCCAGATTTTTTCAATGATCCGATTCGAATCAGAGTGACAGACAATATGCCCCGTTAGACCCGAGAGTGTCTGAGGGCTGAGAGTGTCTGAGGGCTGGAACTTGGGAGAGCTAAAGAATCATCAAGCAGGAAGCAGGGTAAGGGAGGATATTACATCACAATTGGCTTCACACAAGACAGTCAAACATGGAACCTGCCATGAGCTGTCAGGAGCATCAATCTCTGCAAATACTATATAAAAATTCTGTGAAATCCAAACGTGGACAGTGAAATGCATATGTAATGTAAGTACAGACAATATTTAGCTACGGATACATATGTGATTTTTTTTCTCTGAGACCTTATACCTAACAGCTCCTCTTTAAGGTGCGCCAGAAATATCCAAGCTGTTGCAAGGGCAATAGCATGTTACTGCAAGCACCACACTTAACGCATGGTGCTTGTGGTAATGGAGGTCTATGGGCAATGCACTGAACCACGGTGCGTCGCGGAGTGCATGGGTGGACCGGTGGGAGTCATACTTGCCAGCAGGGAGTACATCACTGAGCAGGAGGCGGCCGCGGCACTATGCATATGACCCTGTGAGGGCACTCAACCTCACATGTTTGTCAGTTTTTGCATTGCAGTGGGATGCGGCAGAAGCATCACATTCCCACCGAAATGCAAAAAAAACACAAAAAAAATATTGCATTCCCTCCATGTACTTGTGCAAAATGCTTTGCAATATTGGCGATATTGCCACTACTCCAAGAGGAGTGTTCTCCAAATGCTCTTTTAGCTGGGTGCTCCACCCGGCTAATTTTCGTGAGCACCCGGCTGTCATCAGCTCACCTCCTGATCCTACTCCTATGCTGTAAGTAGAGTTGCGCTGACCCTGCATTCCAACAACCCATAGCGCCCCACCTGGCTACTTTTTCTAGCCACCCGGATGGAAAAACATTCTGGAGAGAACATTGAAGAGGGTCCACAATAGTGCTACTAGGTGCTGCGTAGTGGTCTAGTAGTGTAGCCCACATATTGTACCCAACATGATGTACATGAAACATCCTATACTACATACTGACTATTGCAATTAATAAATTACCAGACAGAATAGGTGCTGCTGTTGGAAAAAGACACCTTCTTCCTTCCCAGTTTCATGCACGTGGCAATATCGATACTTTGCAACCCTACATGGGAAGGAGGCTATGGTCGAGAGCCAGATAGTGCAAGTGCTCTTCAACTTTGAAGTCCCATCTTTGGACAAAGCAATCCGCACGGCACAGATTGATAATACATTATGGTAATGTCATTAAGAGCAGTTTGACGCATGTTTCACGACCACAGAAAGTCACTTCTTCAGAGGCATAATTTATAAATAGAAGTCTCTGTGAATGTATAACACATACAAGAATCCCTGCATATGAAAGAAATGATTTCACAAGGGTTATTCCAAAGGGTCAATACCTGGAATGGGAACCTGAATGCCACAGCATAGGTATAGATAAGTAATTCAATTGTCCAGTCAATACTCTGGACATGCCCACATTCAGACACACAGTATTTGGCATGCAGAGGGGGTCGGACCCTTCACCTAACACTTCAGATCAAAGGAGTGTCTTTCATGGTTGTGAAACGCGTGTCAGGCTGCGCTTAATGACATTACCGTGATGTATTGTACCATTTTTCTTATCTATCCATTTGAATTTTATATTTGATTTATTAAAGCCCATGTTTTATTGAGCAAAGCTATAAGCATTGTAAAGCTTCACTTTACAGCCCTATAAGGCTATGGCATCGATTGCTGAGCATTGCAGTCGGTGCCGCCATGACGACGCAAGAGCTGCAGTGTATTGTGTGTGTTTAGCCCAGTGGTATCACGCAGTGCCACCTTTTGGTACCGGGTGTAACTAGAGGGGAGCAGCACCTGCGATTTCAGTGGGGCCCAGAGCTGCGGGGGACCCCAGCTGCTAACCTTCCCTTCTTCTGATACAAAGCACTATACTTCAGATGAAGTGTTTTTGTGGCTACGCTTGTTATGGGTGTGAAGGATCAGGATGGCCACACTTGTTTTATGACCCTTGTGGGATGGCCCCCCAGGCCATGAGGGGAACCAAGGATAGGCAAGAGAAGGCAAGGGACGAGGTGTGAACCTTGGGGAGGCAGTAACCACTTTGCATCCAGACCTTGTTTCCCACTCATGGACTAGAGCAGTTTTTACATTTTAGCTATGTTCCCATTTAATCAGCAATATTAATCAGCAATAACTATATCCCTACTTATGAAACCTAAATGAAATATATATATATATATATATATATATATATATATATATATATATATATATATATATTTATTGTTTTTTTCAAGACAAACTAGGTTTTCATTGTATGGCATTTTTTTCTCTTGAACTATTTTCTTTTATATGCAATTTAATGAGAAAAAGAGGAAAACAAAATAGAAAAAAACAAACAAAAAAAACGCATTATTTATCAGTTTTACCAATTCCAGTTTAAAAATAAAAAGGGCTACTGTAGATAAAAAAAACACACATTTTGTTTGGCTATATTTGACTCTGAATTAATGCTACAGTGTGCCTTTTCATTATAAACTGAGAAAATAAAAGTATTTTTAATGATAAAAATCAATCTTATTGTTTCAGGGAACATATATTCCCTTTCACCAATTAGTGCTGCATCAGATAGTGCCAGAGTTGTGCACAGGAGCAAGCCCAAAGGTGCACAGCTGTGCTTCTGCTACAAGACTTATATCTACGTCCTCATGGCTTAGATGAAGTCACAGAGGATGTAGATATACTGCAGTGGTGGATAAAGTGGTTTAACCACTTTACCCCCGCGCGTACGTATTTCTCCGCCCCTTTTTCCATCCTTTAAAAACCAGGGACGGAGAAACACGTACTTTCCGCGTTCCCGACGCTGCCCGCGCTCCCGCTCGTAAACACGCCGCCCGCCGCTAGTAAACACGCCGCCGCCCGCTCGCCCAGAGATCAATGAACGGGAAAATCCATTCCCGTTCGTTGATCTAAGCCCCGCAATGATCAGCTGCTCTCCTATGGGCAGCGCAATCATTGTGAGAAAAAACTCACGTGTCCAGCCTCCTTATTCTTCCTCAAAGCTTCCGGAAGGAAGCTTGGAGGTCGCATTAAAACAAAAAGTTACTGTGGCCATCTTGTGGCCAAATAGTAAACTACACCCTACACATTTTTCACATACAAATAAATGACTTTTACACATAAAATTAACTCATTACCTCCCACACTCCCCATTTTTTTTTTTTTTGTAATTAAAAAAAAATTAAAAAATTTACAATTAAAAAAAATACATAAATAGTTACCTTAGGGACTGAACTTTTTAAATATTTATGTCAAGAGGGTATAACACTGTTACTTTATAAACTATGGGCTTGTAATTAGGGATGGACGCAAAACTGAAAAAAATGCACCTTTATTTCCAAATAAAATATTGGCGCCAAACATTGTGATAGGGACATAATTTAAATGGTTTTATAACCGGGACAAAAGGGCAAATACGTTTCATGGGTTTTAATTACAGTAGCATGCATTATTTAAAAACTATAATGGCCGAAAACTGAAAAATAATTATTTTTTTCCCCACATTTTTCCTATTTTCCCATTAAAACACATTTAGAAAAAAATAATTCTTGGCATAATGTCCCACCTAAAGAAAGCCTAATTGGTGGCGAAAAAAACAAGATATAGTTCATTTCATTGCGATAAGTAATAAGAAAGTTATAGACAAATGAATGGAAGGAGCGCTGAAAGGTGAAAATTGCTCTGGTGGTCAGGGGGTAAAACCCCTCAGTGGTGAAGTTGGTAAGTTTCGCTTGGCCACCCCATGAATTGTAGTGATGCCACTGTTCAGGACTGTTGCAGTGCGATTGCAGAACAATAGCAACGCAACAGATTGTGCTAAGTGCGAAAGGGACCTAAATGTACAGTAGTTTAAAACCAGGCCGTAGAAAGTGAATGAAAACTGGCTCAACAGGCGAAGAAAGAAAATAAATGGAGTGTCCGTAGTAAATGTATCTCACGTGAACCTTCAGCACACGCAAACACCATATTTAGGCCAAGAAGACAAAACAGAAAATGACATCCAGAGCCTCTGGGAGAGCAGCCACTTTTGTTGAGCAGCCATTTAAATGAGATACAGATGCAGCAGCTGCCATTGCACCTGCCGGCGCACACCAGTGCCTGAACTAATGAGCGTTCGCCCACCTGAGACCGCCAGGAGGAGGGAGCGTGGCACTGCTGGGGCAGAGGGTGGGAGGGCTGCATCCATATGCGTACGCAAAATGCATCCAACACAATGTGATCATTTAGCAGTAATGATATCTAAACAATGGGAGATACAGTTGGGTCTGACGCACTGAAAGTGGGGCTCAAGCAGGCGAGCAGCTCTCCAGCAGCTGTACATCGGCCTACACACCTGATGCAACCATTGTGTAATGTGACTGATCTTCCAAGCTGTGGCCTCCCATTGTGCATAGGATGGCAAGCCCCCTGGCTTAATTACATCTCTGCATTACTGGAAAGCTTAGCTTTGTTCCCAATGGTCCCTCATTTGGATCAAAATCTCTCTTTTGTCCAGAAAAATGCCCTCCTTTTATGTCTGATGTATAGATCTGTGTAAGTCTATGTATTATTTATCCACCAAAACTGCTTCTGTTGCTCATAATTATGGTCAGGTGGCCTTAAACCGTGAGTTCATGCTGGTGCCGTGCTAACGCAGAGGAATACACTGGCTCAGTGCACACAGTGCCAGTTACATGGTACCCATGTACCTGCTACAATCACTGTAATGTTCGGTCAGCAGAGACCAGGGATGGGGAATGAGGGAGTAGTCAGGAAGGAGAGGTGGCAGCACTTCCCAAGACAGGATGAATCTGAATGACTACCAGCATAGGTGTGCAGATCCTAATTATATGCAGGATACACATCTTGCATTCAAAACAGATGCACCAAATTAACATTAATGGAGGATGTTAGCTTCCACAAACAGTTTGTGTGCAGAGTGTTCCATACTGGACCCTTCCACCTCAATGAGGTCATCCTTCTGGAAGGGACCCGAACCTCTAACTAATTACCAAACAAGCATAGTGTGAACCTGGGAGTGACCAGCCATAAAATGGTTTACACAGGAGAAAAGCACAATGTTACACATTTTGTCTTGGAAG
This sequence comes from Hyperolius riggenbachi, assembly GCF_040937935.1. Classification (NCBI taxonomy): domain Eukaryota; kingdom Metazoa; phylum Chordata; class Amphibia; order Anura; family Hyperoliidae; genus Hyperolius; species Hyperolius riggenbachi. The sequence goes on along the minus strand of NC_090647.1, from coordinate 515,029,711 downwards.
TCATGTGTGACCTCCTGACCCCCTACAGATAGATAAGAGAGCAAGCAGAACTAGGTTGGTGAAAACAGAATGAAACATTCCAGTGGACATGCTGAATTGCTAAATGGAAACTAAGGAAGGAGTCTGCCACAAGCTGCCTGCTCACTCCCCACCTGTCATCCCTTTCCCCTCTCCATTGAACAGTAAACACTGCTCGGTTATAGACATATCTGTACAGCGTTCGGTCGCTGGACTCTCACCCTAAGGATCAATGAATTAAAAGCCTCTAAGAAAAAAAGCCACCACATAAATCACCTACTCCAGGTTCCCATCACGGCTTCAACCATCCTGTCATCTCTCCCGTTCCATCTCAGTATCCTTTGATGAATGTCAACATCTTCACAGCAATGGCGTGGACCTGGAGGTACACTGGAAGTACTTCCGGGTCAGTGCCATTGCTGTGAAGATGCCAGCGTATACGAGAGGACACTGCAGCAGAACGGGAGAGCTGACAGGATGGAAGAGGCAATGGGAACCCGGCGCAGGTGAGTTATGCAGTGGCTTATTTTTTAACAGGCTTTTAATAATTAAAGCAGGAGGGGAGGTTCAACTAGGCATGATCAGGGGAGGAAGGGGCGTTCTTAGGAGGAAAAGAACTGCCCCTTCCTCCCCGCCCATATTTGACATTCTTTACTAGTAAAGTAGAGTAGAATGGGGACCACAGGGGCACTAGACAAAAAGGATGGTGCTGTGATATATGTCACAGCTCCACATATATGACAGAATAAATAAAATGCAAACACCCCTTCAGTTCAGGGGTACTTTAAGTGTCTGCTTCTACATACTCTTTCCCTGATCTAGACTGGCAACCAGGCAATGGACTGTTCCAAGTCCGATTTACTGGGAACCGAAGCAGACCAAAAGAAAAAGAAAAAGCCATAAACACGTATGGGGCCTTGCTCTACACTCAAACAAAGAGTCCCCTTTTCTGTCCATTTAATCTGCTAATTTATTTTTTCAGCCAACACAGGGCTGGAATCACAGCTGTAACCAATGACTTGCAGATCCAGCTCATCAGCCAGCTGGATCCTGTTCTGCTGAAACAGCGAGATTTTCAACATTGTTCCCTTTTGTACATCTGGAGAAATCGTTGGAGTTCAAAGGTGACAAGAAAAGCTCTTTAAATAAACCCAACCAACGGTGAAGATGCCCAGGCAACCAGCAAATCCACATCAGGGGGATGCTTATTAAAATAAAGCCTCCATTGAGAGGCCGTCTTTTTGTGTGTGTTTATAAATGTATCCAAGTTAAGTTCGTTTTCCTTTTATCACCATCTGAACCCTTTCTTCACTCAGCTAGTTAGCTTCAAGTGTACCTGTCAGAGCTTCTTATTTACTGCAGACTGGCATTCCTGCTCGATATGAACCTGTTCAGGTCTTCAGTGTTTGTATACTGAAAGTGCTGCAAGTACTTTTGTTATACTCTCTATTATGTCCTTTGTATTTCCTGTGAGTCTGATAATTCCATGTTTACGCTGAACGGATGCCAATTAACTTGGAGTTTTGTCCCTGCCCCTTCCTGTTGTTCAAAAAAAAATGAGGTCACAGTTATTGGCAGCCGAGATGCCATCATTGGTCTTCACATGACAGGAAGAGGCGGGTCAGAGCTCAAGACTCTCAGCTTTGACAAGAGATTTTGGAGCTCCCTGGAAACTGACAGTAATATGTTAGGTGTTAAAATGAACCTTAAAGAACCACTATAGTGAAAAATGTAAAATACAAAAAAAAAACAAAAACAAAAAACAAAACAAATAAAAAGTACACTCCCACCAGAGTAAAATGAACTATGAATTACTTTTCTCCTATGTTGCTAACACTTACAGTAGGCAGAAGAACTATGACAGAATTGACAGGTTTTAAAGGGAAGGTTCGGGGAGGGCTGTAAAAAAATAAAAATCAAAATCCACTTACCTGGGGCTTCCTCCAGCCCGTGGCAGGCAGGAGGTGCCCTCGCCGCCGCTCCGCAGGCTCCCGGTGGCCGACCCGACCTGGCCAGGCCGGCTGCCAGGTCGGGCTCTTCTGCGCTCCAAATGCCGGCACTTCTGCGTCCCACGCGGACGCGCTGACGTCATCGGACGTCCGCCGGGCTGTACTGCGCAGGCGCAGAACTACTGCGCCTGCGCAGTACAGCCCGGCGGACGTCCGATGACGTCAGCGCGTCCGCGTGGGACGCAGAAGTGCCGGCATTTGGAGCGCAGAAGAGCCCGACCTGGCAGCCGGCCTGGCCAGGTCGGGTCGGCCACCGGAGGCCACCGGGAGCCTGCGGAGCGGCGGCGAGGGCACCTCCTGCCTGCCACGGGCTGGAGGAAGCCCCAGGTAAGTGGATTTTGATTTTTATTTTTTTACAGCCCTCCCCGAACCTTCCCTTTAAGCTATCCCATCTCCTCTCATGGGGGATTCTCAGGGTTTTCTTGATTTTCAAAAGCACTCTGAGCAAATGCTCAGTCCAACTGCTAGAATAGTGTGCAAACAGGTTAAGCGGGGGGCGGGCTACATCTTTGTATAGTTCTTTTCCAGGGAGTGCTTTTGTAAAAAATACATTAAATACAGAGAATCCCCCATTAACCTCCTTGGCGGTTATCCCGAGCTATGGTCGGGACGGAAAACCACAGCTAAGAGCGGTGATCCCAACCTCTTCTCGGGGTAGCCGCCAGAGGCTGTGTGCAGAGCAATGCACGCAGCAGGAGCGTTTCTACATACCTCCCGGGGATTCAGACGTTGGCCACCATTCTTCTTCCTCTCCTCCCTGCTAGTGAGATCGCCGCCTGTCGTCATGACGACAGCCGGCAATTTCACTTTAGAGTTGCAGCGCCACCTGGAGGATGGAGGCTTAAAGGGACACCGAGCAGTGCAGAAACTATGGAAAGATGCATATCATTTTAAAGCTCTCTTTCTCCTCTTTCCAATGATATATAAACCGCCCTACGCCTTTTAGTTTTCGCTATTTTCGCAATTGAAATTGATTTCGATCACGAAAATAGAGAAAACTAACTGTAGGGCAACGATTTAGGTGTCGCCGGAAAGAGGAGAAAGAGAGCTTTAAAATGATATCCATCTTTACATAGTTACTTGTATTACACAGGGCGACTTTTTCTCAAAGTCAGCAGCTCCATTCAGCAGAAAAAGTCGCCCTGTGTAATAGAAACATACTTCTTTTTTGTACATGTTTGTACATATTTTAAATTTTACAGTTTTTCGCTGTAGTGCCCCTTTAATATTGCTACCAACAATGTTTCTAATCAGAGGAGTAAGTGTTCCAAAATATGAGCACTTTGTTGAAATAATAAAAAAACCTAAAATACACAGCAGAACCATTTGCACACCCTTGTGTAATAAAACTGTTTTATTTGCAACATATATTCTCATCGTATGCAGTATACTGTATACCCAATGTATAACTAATTAGAGGCATATACAACATTAACCAAGTGAAGCTCTTTTGATTTGGGGGGGGGGGGGGGGGGGGTCTAAAGCAGCAGGGAGATCTATAATATCCCAGGAAAAAACAAACAAACATATATAAGTAGATAAATGACTTGTTCTACTTACATAACATTTTGATTTCAGTGAATTGTGTATATTAAATAAAGAGACAACTATTCCTGGCATTTTTTTCATTTCACCGAAGCCAATCCTGATGTAATTTCCTCCCTTACTCTCCTTTTCTCCTAGAGCCTGCACTGTCGTAGCTAGCTTGCTTTGTTTTTACATGTGAGCACAGCATACATCGGATTTTAGCAGCTACTCCCTTCTCTGCCTTGTCTCACACTGAACAGCCCTAAGCCAATCAATGAGGAACAGGAATGTGGGAGGTGAGATAACAAGCTTCCTTCGGCAACGTACCAAATAGAGCCAGGCTGACTGAGATAAGATTTATTACAGCAGAAATATTTCTGATTAGATTGGAGTGCATGCAATGCAGGGTTAGGTTGCAGGCTGCATAATAAAACACAGGGCAGTGGGTAAATGGAATTTGATTTTGTGGCTTTCTTAGGCCTCTTGCACACTGCAAGCGATTCAGATTCAGATTCCGCTTTTTAATCTGTTTTTACATCAGATTCAGATTCCGATTTGCAGTGTGCAAGGAGAAAACTGCAAATCTGAATCTGAATCGGAAGTAAAAACAGATTAAAAAGCGGAATCTGAATCTGAATCGCTTGCAGTGTGCAAGAGGCCTAAAATCCCGCTTTAAAAAGGTTTGGCTCAGCTAATCTAGCATTGTTTCTATTCTAGCCAGTCTGTTCCTATGGAGGTTTCTGAAATTCTCCCCTTCTGGAAGATACATGGTAAAACCATATTGTACCGAAGAATTAAAATGACATATAGGTGCCGATTTACTATAGTAATTATTTTTACATTGGCAAAGGTTATGCACTTTTTGTTTCAAAATCCCAGATTACAAGACTTCCCATGAAAAGTATCCAAAAAGAACAACAACAAAAAAACACCCTGCAATTTCTTAAAGACAGGTTGAAAAAATATTATTTTAGGAACTCAGCCCTGTAATCAACACATATTTGATTAAAGGACACCCGAGGTGAAAATAAACTAATGAAGTAAACAATTGTATCTATCCGCCTTCTGCTAAAAATGTTTTTTTTAAGATATTGCACAGTTTTATTTTATATTTAAAGTGACTCCGAGCTCATAAAAAAAAATGAAAGTTGTACTCACCTGGGGCTTTCTCCAGCCCAGTGCTGGTCGGGAGGTCCCACGACGGCGTCCTGGCTCTTCTCCTTCTCCCCGCTCCGGAATGGCTGACAGGCCGCAGCCCGGGCGACACTCGCCCGAGTGTCGGGCTGCTCCTTCCGCGTATGACGCGAATTACGTCACACGCCGGCCGCCTCGCGTCATCACGGCGGCCACCGTAAAGTACTGCGCATGCGCGCTTTAATCGCGCATGCGCAGTACTTTCACGCCGGCCGCCGTGATGACGCGAGGCGGCCGGCGTGTGACGTGAGCCGCATCATACGCGGAAGCTGCAGCCCGACACTCTACCGAGTGTCGCCCGGGCTGCGGCCTGTCAGCCATTCCGGAGCGGGGAGAAGAGCCAAGACGCCGTCGTGGGACCTCCCGACCAGCACTGGGCTGGAGAAAGCCTCTGGTGAGTACAACTTTCTTTTTTTGGGTGAGCTCGGAGTCCCTTTAAATTGGCTTTTTAAGTTTTTACTATTTTATTGTTTTTGCTCAATGACACATTCATTGAAGTATGCCAGAGCTAAAATCTATGAACTATTGATCCTGTGTATCGCTTTCCTGCTCTCAGAAGCCATTATCTGCTAGGAAAGTGTTTTATAGTTGTAATGTCTTATCATTGAGGGTCATACTATAGTTTGATTCAGTCCTGACTCAGACAGAAACTGCCACTTACATACCTGATTAGCTCTTTCAGGCAGAGAAAGAAAAAAGGAACAGAACATACTTATTTGTGTGCCAGGCACTGTACATACACATGTCTATCTCATCATGTCACATGTCACCTTGGGAATCCTTTAAACTCATAGTATTTACATATACAACGGGACCTTTACCTTTCTTCGCTGTCAGGTGTTCAGGACTACTTTGTGGCGATATTCATCTTCATATTATTATACCTTAAAACAAAACAAACAATAAATTATGTAGCATTAGCCAGAATTCAGTAAGCATGAGTAAACAAATATTCAGAAGAGTAAGCAAACCTGTCATAAATAAGAATTACCGATAATCTGAATCATATTTTAGAACAATTCCAGGACGTTTTATTCTTTGGTTGAAAAAACAAAACAAAAACCCACGCATTTCCCTGTCTCCTCCTCTCACTACTCCAGCCAAGCAAACTCAAAAAGGTATGGCTAGCCACACCTAAACCCTACATAGTCCTCAAGTTCAGGCGTCATGTTCCTTTCTCTCAAAGTGGGCCATGCTCCTTCTTCCAGAACCAACCTGGTTTTCTGTAGTTTGGACACCATTCCTGCCTCAAGGTTACACCCCCACAATAGCCAAACACTGTAGATATACTGGGTGCAAGGCCACCACAGGCCCCTCCCACATAATTTCTTATCGGTGACGGTCACACTGTAGTCTGACCCAGTCCTGACTCAGACAGGAACTGTCACTTACATACCTTAAGATTAACTCTTTCAGACAAAGAAAGAAAAAAAAAAGGTACACAGCCTAGTTATTTGTGTGCTAGGCACTGTACATACACATGTCTATCTCATCATGTCAAATGTCACCTCGGGTATCCTTTAAGAAAACAAAATTGCACTTTGCACAATCGCCAGTTGTGATCCAAAAAGTCTAAAACACACCATGCACTGGTCAAACCATACTGTATATAATAAACAGCTGCGAAATTAGATCATCAATAGGAGAGTCAATAAAATCTACATACGTACTATAAACCAAAAATAGACACCTTTTATTATACATTTTTGAAACAATGAAATGCTATTAAGTGTACCCAGTTATTGGGCCTATAAAGATAATGGGATCGAAATGCTAAACACATGATTGAAGACCTCAATATAGCTGTTTCCTAAACGTCATGTTGAGCAAAACAACAGAATATAAATACTTAACTGTTGCCGAAAGTACTTTATAAGATACCAGATGTTGCTGTCAGAACGTCATTATTCCAAAATGATACAATAAAACTAAATACTATGAAAGGAATCAATAGGTGTTCCTCAAGCATGAAATAAATGGATCAATTCCCAGTAATACATGATTAAAATAACAGTACGTAATCACGCTGACTTGTTGATGCACATTAAGGGCTGGCTCAGACGGGCGTCTGCGGAGCGTTTACCGCCAGCGTTTGGGACTTGGCATTAAACACTACCATTCAAGTGAATGGGAGCGTTTGTACCAGGCTTTTACGCGAACGCGGTGTTCGGGTCCCGATTTTCCCTGGCGTTCAAGGCGACTCTGGACGCTACATGTAGCGTCCTGGGGCAGTTAACCGCCATAGGTAATGTTCCCCAAGGGGAAGAAAAACGTTGAACGCATCCGAAAGCTACGTGAAGGCTGCTAAAAGCCCGAACGCGTCGCCGCAGCAACGCCACCAAACGCGACGCCACAGAAGGCCAGGCAGACGCCCGTGTGAACCAGCCCTAACTTTTCTCAAACAGTACATATAATTAAAGCAGTGAAAAGAGGGACATAGTATTGTTATTGGTTGCTGATAGAGAAAGTCTGGCCCGCCTCCAGTTCATGGGTAAACCACACCCACCCATAATGCAGTTGGCTTCCCTTTGGAACTCTACCTAGATAAAATCAGAATTATCAAAAGTTCTACTTCCTTCCTCCTGCAGAACTTAATGTCTAGAGGTTGACTGAAGGATAAATGCAATAAAATATTTTAAACGGCTTCCTTTGTATATTTGAACTAAAATGCTCAGCTAATTACTGTGATCTAAACAGACACCGGCCAAACAGTCAGTTTCCGCAGGTGTGGAAAACAAGTAACAGTCATTCCTACTCTATACAGCTAATTACTCATGGAGAAAGGAAAGAGTACCTGGGCTGCCTGTTCTAAAAACAACTGCAACATTAAGTACAGTTGCCAGAGTAGAAGGTGTGCAACTTGGGCTTTCAGGCAGACTGCTTACATCAGACTGCTCTCTTCTTACATGGCTACTACCAGAATCAATACCTGTGCCTAAATAACAAACAAACACAGAACATGTATATTGTGCTTTTCTCCTGGCGGACTCAAAGCGCCAGAGCTGCAGTTACTAGGACGCGCTCCATAGGCAGTAGCAGTGTTAGGGAGACTTGCCCAAGGTCTCCTACTGAATAGGTGCAGGCTTACTGAACAGGCAGAGCCGAGATTCGAACCCAGGTCACCTGTGTCAGAGACAGAGCCCTTAAAGAGACACTGAAGTGGAAAAAAATATATGATATAGTGAATTGGTTGTGTACTATGAATAATTACTAGAAGATTAGCAGCAAAGAAAATATTCTCATATTTTTATTTTCAGGTATATAGTGTTTTTTCTAACATTGCATCATTCTCTAATATGTGCAGATTACACAACACTCAGCATTCAAAATGATTCTTTCAGAGCAGTCTGTGAACTAATGACCTCTCCTCTGGCAGAGGAAAAGTAAATAGTTAACTAACAGTTGAGATAATAAAAGTCAGAAAACAGCCCTCTCCACGACCTTGAAAGTCGTAGAGATAATGGCTTTTTTGCATAGAGATAACAACTGGAGTTTCTTAACTCTTCCTGTACTGGAAACAATTAGACTGATGTATCTGATCTTAATGTTTTATTTCTTAGCTGTACTACACATACAAATCATAATATCATCATTTTTTTTCGCTTCAGTGTCTCTTTAACTATTACACTATCCAGCCACCAAAATGTATATATATGTAAATTGCTAAAGGCGACACATTCTTGATTGTACAATCTAAGCATATGTATGTAGTAAGAAGGGTAAACTGAGTGCTTATTCTTTGAATGGATACTTTAAAGTGTACCTGAGATGGTATACACTGCATTATTTATACTTACCAGGGGCTCCCTCACCTTTCTTCCAGGCTGCTCCATTCTCCCATGGTTCGATGTGGGCCTTGCGCACGGCCGCCCCGCACATGTGCACAAGAGGATGACTGGCCCTGAATGACAGAAATACCAGTGGCTACCAAGGGAAAAAGGTGTGGCAGGGGAGGACAGCGAGGAAACCCACATAGGTGTGATGATTTGCTCAGCTGCCTGTGCAGGCAGGCAGCCCTTTGACCATTGTGTAGGTTTGCAGGCTGCAGGACTCTGGAAAGAAGCGTCTGTCAGTTTTGCAGCTTGTGCTTGCAGAGGAATTTGCATACGTTGTCATGCAAATTGCCTGGCCACATTCATTGGAGGCGTGTACTATAAGTACTATGTCTTTCCCACAATGCTTCGCTGGTCATTTCCTTTCCATGGTCTGTTCCTGATGGACACTGCTGGAGTGTCAGCCATTGCTATCTAGTATAGTTAATTCCTGGGGGTTGCTTTAGGCTCCCCTTCTAGCCCAGTCAGGTTGTATTATCTGTATTGCCTGTTCTGTCTTGTCTTGCCTGTTTGCCATTGTCCTGTCCCTATGGTGGTTGACAGGAAATGGTTCTGATCTCTGTTCTTGGAGTATAGCTGGTGCAGCGGTTGCTACCAGCTATCTCTTCTGTTCTGTCTTCTGGGATCGCGCTAGCTACTTTTTGCTAGCGCTGGGGATCCTTCTGTTCTGTCTCCTGGGATCGCGCTAGCTACTTTTTGCTAGCGCTGGGGATCCTTCCGTTCTGTCTTCTGGGATCGCGCTAGCTACTTTTCGCTAGCGCTGGGGATCCTTCTGTTCTGCTACTCTGTACCTGGATCACGCTAGCCACTTATCGCTAGTGCTGTGGATCCTATCTCTCGTTTGTCCCTGTTTTCGTGTGTCTGTCTTGTCCGCTACGCTTGCTGCAGGCTCGGTGAGGTAACCGTTAAGCAAGCGCTTGCGTCCTCTGTTTCATGTTTGTCTGTTTATGGTTAGTTAGGCGTGCTTGTCTCTATTGTGCTTATCACGTGGAGATCGCGCATAACCGCGTGCACTGTTGCGAATGAGTGCGGTGTTCGCGGTTAGCTAGCGGTTGTTATTTTCCGTATCTCCTTATTGTATTTGCTGTGCCTTTGCTACCCTCGTATTCTATTCTGTTCTGCCTTGTGTCACGTCTGTCGATCGCACCTCTCGCGATCGCGTTCCTATTTCGTATCTGCTGTTGTGTGTGCGTGGTCGCGGGGTGGCGACTGGATTGGCGCACACACATACAACCTATCCCTTTGCTCAATCTCATTCGCAATCGCCTCTCTTGCGATTGCGTTCTGCGCTTCGTACAATTCCTGACTGGCACTTGTGAAGGTACAGAGGATTGGTTCCTCTGCACTCCCCAGCGCCATCTGCCGACAGGAATTTCCCTCTACAGGTGCGTAGCACCTGTTGCTGGGTGCCTGCAAATATACGTTTGTGGAGGATTTCCGCCGTGTCAGCGCACGCGTTGTGCGCTGGTCACGGAGAAAGTTCCACAATCGTTACAATAGGTCATGGGGTTGGAGGAAGCCCCAGCTATGTATAAATAATGCAGCGTGAACCATCTCAGGCTCACTTTAAGTAGTCCCTCACATTACACAGAAGTGGTAAGATTGAACAATCCCAATTGTATTAGGAGTGGGCCCCTTTAGAGATTTCAGCAAGTATTACATTCTATGAGACTTGAGGTGTAAACCATACATGATTGGTAGATGGAGCACACTCTGAAATTTAGTTCTAAAGGAAAAAAAGAATGAGCACAAACTTGATGGTTGCCATGGCTGCAAGTTGACATGTGTAGAGAATCATAGATGGCTGCAGACTAAAGTCATTTTAACATTACATTTATTAAAGTGTACCTGAGACGACAAGACATAAAAGTGTTATATATACCAGAGGCTTCGTCCAGCCCCCACCACGCTGATTGCTCCCTTGCCGTACGTCTCCCCATCCTGGACCCTTCAGCAGAAGCTCCCGATATCCTTGGCCAGACAGAGCCAGTCGGCACAGGGGCAGTCCGCCCACACATTCTCCCCTGACACGCTCCAGTGGCTGGAAGCATACTGTGCAGACACAGAACGCTTCGAGACACAGGGCCATGCATGCGCAGTAAGCCCCGACTGGCGGAGATAAAGGAGCTTCTACCGGGTGATCCAGGAGGTGAAGGAGGACAGCTAGGGAGCTATCGGCGTAGAGGGGGCTGGAGGAAGCCCCAGGTTCGTATAAAACAAAATGAAAGTGAAGTTAAAATTTAAACAAAAGTGAAGTTATACTATCTAGCCTAGGTTCTCAACAGGTTGTATGTGTACCCCTGGGGGTACTTAGACTGTGTTTAGGGAGTACTCTAAATTGTATTAATCTATTAAAATTTGTTTTTTGGAATTAAAATATGCTAAATGATGCAAAATGAGCCTGAATTCTTATTTTTAATTAAAAGCTGCAAGAGATGCAAAAAAATTCAAGTTGACGCAGCAATATGCACATTTTGAACATGAACCAATCAAATCCTGCTGAGGTAAAATTCAATTGGTCCATTTTCAAGCTGCATACATTTGCATAGTCCTGAACCAAAATAAAATTATTTGCATCTCATTACCCATCCCTACTCCAAACAAATAGACAGGTCTCAAGGGATACTTGAGTTGTCCACAATATGGGGTACTCAGCGTACCCTTTCTTACCCTCACCGTAGGGGGACATGCTGTAATGATGTTGTGAAATACTGCTTTAGAGTCTAGCACTGCAAGTGTTTTGGAGGAAATGAATGTGAACCTTACGGTTCCTGGAAAACCCGAGTACAAAACAGGACATTCGTTGGTAAATGCTTGTAGACCTTGGCCCTGGTTCAGTTATTTTTTACTTCTCAATTTTCTGACCGAAATGATTTTCCCATCACATCAATAAAGCCCCTTTTCAGGGCCCCAGCAGGCTGGATGTGCCAATATCACCTCACATGATGGCATCATCTCCAGCATCCAATATCTAGAACTATTTATACATTTCTGAAAAAGAAAGACCAAAATAGCCGAGCCCCAGATGAACCAGTCGCTGTTGGGAGTCCTGCATCAATTTGTAGTACAGCTCCTAATCCAGGATCAGCAGATTCCTCCAACACACTCAGTTTAAACGACCCCCAGTGAAACGCAAAGCGGTACCTACTAGTGCAGGTACAGGCCTGGGCAAACTTGGCCTTCCAGCTGTTAAGGAACTACAAATCCCACAATGCATTTGCCTTTATGAGTCATGACTGTGGCTGTCAGACTCCTGCAATGCATTGTGGGACTTGTAGTTCCTCAACAGCTGGAGGGCCAAGTTTGCCCATGCCTGTGCTAGTACTAACCAATAGACTATGACAGCATTTCTTTTTTTTTTTTGTTTCAATAATTTTTTATTGAATTTTGTAAAGATTAACATTGCATATAATTAACCAGAGATTAACCTGTTAAACAGTTTAAGCATTCTTATTCATTGATTATGAACATAAAAATATAAAGAACAAACATTGAATGTATCAACATGTCCTGCTTTCCCAATTTTCATGGCCACTCTGGGCTTGGGTAGGCAGGAACCAAATTTAAATGTGGAAGTAATTGAAAGAGATAAAAAGGAAAGAAAAACAGAAACATGGAAGGAAAGAGAAATTAAAGAGAAAAAAGGTAATTGTGGTAGAGTACATGGCAGCATGTTTTGGGCCTATAATGGGCAAGCACACAAGTGTTGGTGGTGGTATAAAAGAGGGATATTGATCAAGTGAAGGGGTTATAAGTCTTAGGAGGTGGGTTATGTTTAACGGAGGTTGAGGTGGTTCTGCGGAGGAATTTCAACTGTAGGACAATAGAGTGAATGATTCAGTTTCAAGAGATTAGGGCTCTATAAAAAATTGTATCCATTCACAGGGTAGTCTAAATTCTTCATTGATGAGGAGTGATCTGCCTCTTATGCAGCTTTCTAGTTTCTTATTGTTGCAGACATTAGATCGCAGTTGGTTGAAGGTATGAGCATTTCTTGACAAAATGCAGTTTTAAACTTGGAGACAGAAGAGATAAAACAATTACAACATTAGTTACTGAAATGATCTCCAAAGGTCACTAACCACTATCCAACATAAAGGTTCTAAAAAGTTGATAGACCACCCTGAGCCAAGATACACTCACCTAAAGGATTATTAGGAACACCTGTTCAATTTCTTATTAATGCAATTATCTAATCAACTAATCACATGGCAGTTGCTTCAATGCATTTAGGGGTGTGGTCCTGGTCAAAACAATCTCCTGAACGCCAAACTGAATGTCAGAATGGGAAAGAAAGGTGATTTAAGCTATTTTGAGCATGGCATGGTTGTTGGTGCCAGATGGGCCGGTCTGAGTATTTCACAATCTGCTCAGTTACTGGGTTTTTCACGCACAACCATTTCTAGGGTTTACAAAGAATGGTGTGAAAAGGGAAAGACATCCAGTATGCGGCAGTCCTATGGGCGAAAAATGCCTTGTTGATACTAGAAGTCAGAGCAGAATGGGCCGACTGATTCAAGCTGATAGAAGAGCAACGTTGAGTAAAATAACCAACACGCACAACCTTGAGGCGGATGGGCTACAACAGCAGAAGACCCCATCGGGTACCACTCATCTCTACTACAAATAGGAAGAAGAGGCTACAATTTGCACGAGATCACCAAAATTGGACAGTTGAAGACTGGTCTGATGAAAAATGTTGCCTGGTCTGATGAGTCTCTACAGAGTCAGAATTTGGCATAAACAGAATGAAAACATGGATCCATCATGCCTTGTTACCACTGTGCAGGCTGGTGGTGGTGGTGTAATGGTGTGGGGGATGTTTTCTTGGCACATTTTAGGCCCCTTAGTGCCAATTGGGCATTGTTTAAATGCCACATGCTACCTGAGCATTGTTTCTGACCATATCCATCCCTTCATGACCACCATGTACCCATTCTCTGATGGCTACTTCCAGCAGGATAATGCACCATGTCACAAAGCTTGAATTATTTCAAATTAAATGGCCCCCAAAGTCACCAGATCTCAACCCAATAGAGCATCTTTGGGATGTGATGGAATGGGAGCTTCGTGCCCAGCATGTGCATCCCACAAATCTCCATCAACTACAAGATGCTATCCTATCTATATGGGCCAACATTTCTAAAGAATGCTTTCAACACGTTGAATCAATGCCACGTAGAATTAAGACAGTTCTGAAGGTGAAAGGGGGTCAAACACCGTATGAGTGTAGATCATTTCAAGCAGGAAACACTTTGCACAAAAGGTACCGTAATTCCAGAGATGCATGATGAAGAAAGTAATTTGGGCACTGGGGTTAGCTGCTAGTAGAATATCGGTAAAACCACCAATATTCTACTATTGGGCAATGGGTAACTCGATAGTAGAACATCTGTAATGTTTACCAACATTTTATTATTGCTAAACCTACCCCTAATCTCACTTGAACTCTCCCTCTATCAATGTTTAACTCTAACCAATCCCCCTCCCGCCATAATATCTGCGCTGCTTTCACCACTGAAAAATCTGTACACCAAGATTCGCGCTGCCAATCAACATTACAATCTATGCCATGCCTTTTTTACCAGACCACAGCAGCAAATTCTGGAAGGAGAACAAAAAAATAACCGAATTTGAGGAAATGCTTTAAAAAGTTCCTAATCATATCACCGGCAATGGTAATCACAGAAAGACTATTCAGCAGTTCAGGCATATCTGATAAGAACTAAGTAGACTGGATCCAGAGGGAGTCTGGAAGAACACCTTTAAGGTGCGTACACATGCACTACATCCGGCAACAACGGGTCCGTCAGACCCTCCCGCTGGGCGGGCGTTCAGCCGACAGTAGTGTGTGTGTACGCGCTGTCGGCGAACTGATAAGGCTGTTTCTGAAAGATCCGCTCCGAGAGGGATATGGAGAACACAATATTTATTGCCTTTGTAAACAATACCAGTTGCCTGGTGTCCCGCTGATCTTTCATGTATAAGTAGTGTCTGAATCACCCTCCAAGATTGCATGATGAGGAAAATACAGTCAAACCTAAGTCAGAAACCATTGATCGTTATGCTTGCTCTGTGTCTATGGCTTATAGGATACCAAAGCCAAAAATCTTCGAAGAAGCGGGGAGAGCTGGCATGTATAGTGAGCTGTCCTGAAGGCCACCTTTCCCCCCATACCTTTCTTATCTAAAGCCCCCCCCGGCGGCCTCTTCCGGGTCAGGGTCCACTGCGTAGGCCCTTGCACACACCCCTCAGCCACGCGACCGCAGCTGGGAGCGCTCTGCGCATGATGTAATTATGACGTCATGGGGCTTTAGATGAGCGCTACTGCATTCCGTGCTCAGGAGGCATTAAAACTATGCCGCAGTTTTAACTACACACGGCCCCAAACTGATTAAGGATCTAAATGTCTCCTAAAACTTAACATTCGAGAGGTTAAAAACCTTTTAGAATTCAGCTTTGCATTTGAGACTAGCTTGAATTTGTCCCATTTCTAGTTGCAGTACAGACTAGGGATGGTCAGAAATGCCCATTCCGCGAAAATTCTGTTTTCTGCCACTGCCAATTACCTATCCCAGCAATTTCTGATTTCAGTTTTCCAGATTCGGATTTCCAAGAAGTCTTTTTTTTTTTTTTTTTTATAATTTTTTGCATTCTCTGATTGGCCAAATTCTTCCAAGCTGACTCAGCAATACTATGATTGGTCCAATGCTTCTGAGTTCTTTGAATGGACTAAAATTACAGAGTTGCAGTAATGTAGCATTTCTACAGGTCAGGTAGCTGCCCATCCACGCCGCTCTGTTGGCCTGCTACAGCCAACTTTCACTTTTGTGACCTATGGGGTCACGATGCTGGAAGTAGAGATTCTCTCCCAGCGTGCAGGGAGGTGGGTAGCGGCAGGGGGCGTGGCTCGGGAGAGACAGCTGCCCAATGGCAGCTGTGGAAAGCCTGCAGGAACGCCCCCAGTGGGGCAGGGAATTCCTCTTTTCCCATTACCCTCTGGAATAGCGGCAGTGGGGTGGGGCAGAAATTGGCATGTGTCCTGCAGCAGGGAACATAGCTCTGTGTCCCATCTGCCTCCCCCCCCTCTGCACCGCCTTGGGTTCTCTAAGAATTTTATCTACTTTTTTTAAATAGCGCAAATAGTATTTTACTCCACTGAATCATAACTCTGCTCATTGCAGCTTTTATAAGATCAGGCCTATGCTGTTCTACGGAGAGAACAAGAACTTTACATAACAAATAACACACGGGGCGGATAATTCCTATAGGGTGACAAAAGGATTAGATGCGGAAATGTTCAGCATCATTTCTTTTATCCTTTAAGATTTTTGTAAATATTTAATTTGGGTTCTTTTAGCGGGTCAGAATTTCCCATTAATAGAATAGAAATTCAGGGGACTTGGTATTTTCCCAGTATGTTACATTGAGAACGGCAAACACCACTAGAGAGCACAATACCCACACGTATGCTGCAATGTATAATCAAGGAAATCTTTTCCCTGCGAGGATAAAAGTGGATTACAGAAAGCCGAAATCAAGTCTATTCCTCGGAAAATGATTGTATAAATAGCATTCTGAGGCTCCGGTTGGTAAAAGTGTTTTCGCAAGAAGAAAACTGTATTTAGTGTGGATCTATACCCGCCGACATAACAATCCTTATGCTCTCTTCAGACTTCACTTCTAGTAAATGTATACAGGAGAATGGTGAAACTCGAAACAATCCTCAATTACAGCCTCTCTACCACCATGTGACAACAGGTCTATCCAGAAATGGATTAAAGGACAAACCGGGTGACTTGTGACATGATGAGATAGACGTGTATGTACCGTGCCAAGCACACAAATAACTTGGCTGTGTTCCTTTTTTTTCTTTTTCTGCCTGAAAGAGTTAAACATCAGGTATGGAAGTGACAGTTAATGTCTGGGTCGGGCTGGGTCAGACTATAGCATAACCCTCACTGATAAGTAAGTGCAGCCATAAAAACCTTTCCTGTCAGTAATTGTCTTCTGAAAGCAGGAAAAAGATAGGCTTGGAAGAACAAAGAGAAATTGAGAGCCCAATATGGTGTAGTATTGTTAAGTTGGTTGTGGTTTAAAGCAAAATATTTAGATATACTCACAAACATGGGTTACCCAGAGGCAACCACTTCAAGTGCAGGTGGGGAGTATTAGAACCTGACCCCACTCAGGTTTTTAAAATGTCGCTCTCTGTAAATAGGAAACGGGGTAGCACCCCTCCACCGAGGGTGGACTCAAGATTTCAGCAAGGCTTGCTGTACAGAGGCACCAGAGTAGAATAAAAATGTTTAAAAACCGTCTAAAAGAGGGGGATGTTCAGGTGGACTTACCTCCCTCGAAAATATAAAACTCAATTGAGTCACAATATATCAATACAAAAATTTTATTTAACTCCACTTAGTGCAATGCATTTTACAGGTGTTTCGCAGAAGTGAGGCGCTCACTTCTGCATTGAGACCCATTGAGTTATGCTCTTGTTTGCCTGATGAAGCAGGACCACACCTGCGAAACGCGTTGCACTAAGTGGAGTTTACTCAAATTTTTGTATTGATATATTATGACTCAATTGAGTTTTATATTTTCGAGGGAGGTAAGTCCACCTAAACATCCCCCTCTTTTAGACGGTTTTTAAACATTTTTATTGTACTCTGGCGCCTCTGTACACCAAGCCTTGCAGGAAAAAGATAGAGTCAATAACTCATAGATTTGAGCTCTAGCATAGTTCAATGAAGGTGTAATTGAGCAGAGACAATGAAACAGTAAAAACTTAAAATCTAGTTTTACATATAAAATAAAACTGTGGGATATCTAAAAGGGTCATTTTTAGGAGAAGGAGGATAGATACTGTTGTTTTTATCCGTTTATTTTCACCTCGGATGTCCTTTAAGATATATTGGGGCCCTAGGAAAGGTAGTAGATTTGGGGCCCCCCTGTAATCCATTTGGTAAGCTGAAATGGAGAGAGGTCAAAGACGGTGTCAGGTGGGACCCTTGACATCCATTAGGCCCCAAGCACTTGCCTAGGTTGCCTGGTGGGCGATCCTGCTCTGTGTCTAGCAGATCTGAACCCTTCCACATAATGCGAGGACTTAGGAAAATGTACATGCTGGTGTAAAAGGTCACTTTAACTTTCAGTCTTTTGTGCTGCTCATTGTATTTATAAAATGACAATATGACAAATTAGAATGGAGCTGTGTAGAGACGTTAGGTGGGAAAAAGCCAATTCTTTACAATTAGGATGTGAAAAACAGAGAAAAAGCAGTGAACTGAGTGCGGAATATAAAAAAAGGACCAAAACGACACATAGTAGAGTGCGGTAAATTATTCAGGACTCCCACTTTTACATGAAATATCCTGGTTGCAGCATCAGAAACACTTACTGTAGCTACTGTATGTATTACTGTATATATTGCTATGAAGTCACTAACTGATCCACAATTGTGAGGTTTGAGTTTCTTCATCCCAGGGGCAAACCCTGTATTTTCAAGGGGGGGGGGGGGGGGGCGGGGGGGGGTTCCAGAAAGGTCTTCCTCAGCTACGCACAATCCTAAGTAATAAAACCCTAACTGTCCCTGCGTCATCCTCCTGTCCCTGTGTCCCATGCGTTTTGGCTACTGCGCATGTGTAGCCATTGGGAAAGGAGGAGGACAGGGCCAGGGGGTGCGAGCGGACGGTTGCGCGCATGGCGGAAGGGTGCGCATGTGCAAGCGGCAGGCGGGTGTGCGCACTGACATGTGCTGGTGGCGGCGGTGAGAGCGACCTACAGCCTGGTTTTTTTAAACGGGCTTAGGTCTACTAGTACAGTATAATAATATGGTAGGACATCATGCTGGGTACACCTAATGCAATTTTACAACCGACAACGGGATCGATCAGGAGCAGTTTGGATACAGATAATAATGAGGATTGCTGACATTGGTAATGAAAGGGAAAGTAATGCATTCACACAGCAGGGCACAGGGCTGTGCTCATACCTGACTCTGTTAAGTTCCCCAGAGCTGCTCCATGCTCTGTACACACGCAGCTGCTCCATGCTCTGTACACACGCAGCTGCTCCATGCTCTGTACACACGCTGTTGCTACATCCAAAGTCAACTGTAGCAGGGAAAGAATGGGGGCAGTGCTTTGAGTTGCAGGGTGCCTGCAGATATTCTGATATCTCAACTTGTGCCTAGCCCCAGACACAGAAATAGCCCTGGTCTGAGGGGGGATTCTGGGCAGCTGTAATCCCCCCCTGTGTTTGCCTATACATCCAGCCCCTGCCTTGAGGATGATCACGGTCTAAGCATTCTACTCTTCAGAGGGTCCTAATGGAGAAGGTCCAAGTCAGGATATAAAGTTATGTTCCCTCTGATACAAACCCAGCAGCTGACAGCCTCCCAGATTGTTGAATTTTAGCTGCTCTCCTACAGAACAGAAAGTTACACATTGCTCTATTCCCTCTTGCCACCCTCAGAACGACAACACATGAATCACCACTGTTAAAAATACAACATAAATAACTAAACCCAAGTCTTCAACCAATACTCTCGTGAAAGCCACTTGGAACATCATTCGCTTCCTATTTAATTTTAAATACAGACCTGGCTACCTTCATACTACCCCAGGCTGGGTTTTAGACGGATCCATGACAAAGCATCAGGTACGCAAAACAGTAGTCAGGTCAGCTTTCCCTCAACAGTCACGCGCTATATTATAACATCTCCAGGACCATGGAATATGTTGTTGCTTTATCTATATATATAAAATCGTGTGTGTGTGTATGTGTGTGTGTATGTGTGTGTGTATGTGTGTATGTGTGTATGTGTGTATGTGTGTGTGTGTGCGTGCGTGCGTGCGTGTGTGTGTGTGTGCCGCGATCACGCAAAAACGGCTTGACCGATTTGAACGAAACTTGGTACACAGATCCCTTACTACCTGGGATGATATGTTCTGGGGGTCTCGCGGCCCCCCTGCACATGTGGGCGGAGCTACCAACAGCTAATCAGATTCCACCCATTCAAGTCAATGGAAAAAATGTAAAAGGCTGCCATTCTCACAGTAATCAAGCCAGAGTCCCCACACTTGGCACAGTTGGTCACTTGGTGACCGAGGTTACAAATCCAGGAAAAGTGGGCGGAGCATAAAACAGCAAATCAAATTTCAGCCGTTCATTTTACATGGGAAAATGTAAACTGCAGCCATTCTTAGACTGTTAATCACAGGGTTCTCAAACTTGCCACACTTGGTCACTGGGTGAATGTGATTAAGATTCAAGAAAATGGGTGGAGCCTACAACAGCCAATCAAAATTCACCTATTGATTTTCAAGGGGAATATTTAAACTGCTGCTATTCTTACACTTTTAATGACAGAGACTTCAAACTTGCTACAGTCAGTCAGTGGGTGACTGGGGTCCAAATTCACTAAAGGGGCGGGGCCACATACAGCCAATCAGATTTCCTTGGTGGATAAACTGCTTAAAATCACACATTTTTGATGCCAGGAACCTGAAAACTCACACACTTGGTCACTGGGTGACTGTGTGTCAAGGTTACACAAAGTGGGCGGAGCTAAAAACAAATTTCACTGGAAATTATAAACTGCAGCCATTCTTGCACCGTTAATAGCAGGGTTCTCAAACTTTGCACAGTTGGTCATTGGGTGACAGATTAGAATTTTGGAAGGTGGGTGGAGCCTACAACAGCCAATAAAAATTCACCTTTTGATTTTCAAAGGGAATGTTTCATCTGCTACCATTCTCTTATACTGGTAATAGCAGATGCCTCAAACCTGGTACAGTTGGTCACTGGGTGACTAGGGTCCAAATTCAGGAAGGGGGCGGAGCCACAAACAGCCAGATTTGTTTATTTTTCAATGGGAATATACAAAGTATTGATACTAAGGACCCCAAAGCTGATAAACTTGATGATTGAGTGACTGTATGTCAAGGTTAGAAAAAGTGGGCGGTGCCAACAACTTTATTTTTTACATTGCAGGGTTCCCAAACTTTACACAATTGGCCACTGGGTGACTGGGATGAATATTCAGAAATGTCGGTGGAGCCTACAACAGCCAATCAAAATGTACCTATTGATTTTCAAGGGGAATATTCACATTGCTACCATTCTTACACTGTTAGTGGCAGAGGCCTCAAACCTGATACAGTCAGTCATTGGGTGACTGGGGTCCAAATTCACTAAAGGGGTGGAGCCACAAACAGCCAATCAGATTTGTTAGATTGATTTCAGCCATTCTGTTATTGGCAGGGTTCTCAAACGTGACACAGTTGGCCACTGGGTGACTGGGACTAATATTCAGAAAAGTGGGTGGAGCCTACAGCAGCCAATCAAAATTCACTTTTTGATTTTCAAGGGGAATATTTACATTGCTGCCATTCATGCACTCTTAATGGCAGAGGCCTAACATCTGCTACAGTCAGTCACTGGGAGACTGTGGTTTAAATTCTGAAGGTAGCGGGCCAAAAACAGCCAATCAGATTTATTTAATTTCAATGGTAAAATGCAACTTATTGATGCCAAACACCCCAAAGCTCATAAACTTGGTCATTAAGTGACTGTATGTCAAGATTAGAAATAGTGGGCGGAGCCAAAAACAACTAACTTTTTACATGGGGAAATGTAAACTGCAGCTTTTCTTACACGGTTAATGGCAAGGTTCTCAAACTTCACACAGTTGGTCACTGGGTGACTAGGATTAATATTTGGAAAAGTAGGTGGAGCCTACAAGAGCCAATCAAAATTCACCTTTTGATTTTCAAGGGGAATATTGAAACTGCAGCCATTCTCACACTGTTAATGGCAGAGGCCTCAAACCTGCTACAGTCGGGCGTTAAGTGTTTGGGGTTAAAATTCAGTAAAGGGGCGGAGCCAAAAACAGCCAGATTTCTTTGCTGGATAAACTGCTTCCATTAGCACAATTTTGATGCCAGGAACCCAAAAGCTCACAAACTTGGTCATTGAGTAGTGACTGTGTGTCAAGGTTACAAAAAGTGGGTGGAGTTAAAAACAGATTTTTCTGGGAAATTGTAAACTGCAGCCCTTCTTCACTGTTAACGGCAGGGTTCTCAAACTTAGCATAGCTGGTTACTGGGTGACTGGGATTAATATTCAGAAAAGTGGGTGGAGCCTAAAAATGCCAATCTAAAATCAAATGTCACTTTTCAAGGAGAATATTAAAATTGCTGCCATTCTTGCACTGTTAATGGCACAAGCCTCAAACCTGGTACAGTTGGTCATTGGGTCACTGAGGTTCAAATTCAGAAAAGGGACAGAACCACAAACAGTTAATCAGATTTGTTTCATTTCATGGGAAAATACAAAATATTGATGCCAAGGATCCCAAAATCACAAACTTGGGCATTGAGTAGTGACTTTGTGTCCAGGTTATAAAAAGTGGGTGGAGCCAAAAACAAATTTCACTGGGAAAGTGTAAACTGTAGCCATTCTTACACTGTTTATTTCAGGGTTCCCAATCTTTGCCCTGATGGTCACTGAGTGACTGAGATTAATATTCAGGGAAGTGGGTGGAGCCTATAATAGCCAATCAAAATTCACCTGTTGATTTTCAAGTGGAATATTTAAATTGCTGCCATTTTTACACTGTTAATAGCAGATGCCTCAAACCTGCTACAGTTGGTCATTGGGTGACTGGGGTTCAAATGCTGGAGAGGGGTGGAGCCACAAACAGCCTATCTGATTTGTTTAATTTCTATGGGAATATACAAATTATTGATGCCAAGGACCCCAAAGCTCACAAACTTGGTCATTGAGTGTTTGTGTGTTAGGGTTAGAAAGTGGGCGGAGCCAACACCAGTCAAATACATACACAGGCAACGCCGGGTCATCAGTGGCTGGAGACAAATACAAATTTCACTGGGAAAATGTAAACTGCAGCAATTCTGTTAATGGCAGGTTTTAAACGTTGCACAGTTGGTCACTGGGTGAATGGGATTAATATTCAGAAAAGTGGGTGGAGCCTACAAAAGTGAATCAAACTTCACCTATTGCTATTCAAGGGGAATAATTGCTACGATTCTTGCACTCTTAATGGCACAGGCCTCAAACCTGGTACAGTTGGTTATTGGGTGACTGGGGTTCAAATTCAGAAAAGGGGGTGGAGCCGCACACAGCCAATTAGATTTGTTTCATTTCAATGCAAATTATTGGTGCCAAACAGTGAGTAATTGTGTGTTAGGGTTAGAAAAAGTAGGTGGAGCCAACACCAGCCAAATACATTCCCGGGCAACGCCGGGCAATCAGCTAGTTAATAATAATAATCTAAGTTACAAATGGTGTAAAGTACTGTAGAATTGTAGACAGTCCTCCATTGCCTTCTGTTCACCTTTTTCAGGTACTGCCACTTTCCCCTCCTGCTTCTAAACTAGCCTGTGGAAAGGGCATGGCCCAGGGAAGAGGTACATCCTGAAAGCAGCAATACTAACAGAGTGTGCTGGTAGGAAACTGGCAGCGATTATTTAGCAATAATCATATCATGTGACTGCAGGATTTAACTCAGAACTGAACCTCATCCCGGTCAGTAGACAACACCCCCTTTCCCACAAGAAATCTTTACATTTTCTTAAATAGATTCGGTATGGCTGATGTTGTGGTGAAACTCCTCCCACAGTGTGATGTCAGGGCCATGGCCCTTACATTATTCTGTTAACCTCTTTGCATTGTGGGAAATAACAGCTGTTTCCTATTACATTGTTGGTGGGTGTGTTTATAGATAATGGCAGGTGATGTGGTCTGGTTTTTTTAATGTCTGCCAGTGGTAAAGATGCTAACCCGCAGGCTCATAGTGGATCAAACGTCATGAAGATATTACAAGGGGAATATAAAACATTTCTTGATCTATCTCTTTTTTTAACTTCTCACTTTGCAATCTATGGTATTATTCACCACACACAAACACACACACACTATTTTTCAGTAAAGTTCCTCTTTAAAGAGAACCCGAGGTGTGTTTAAAGAATGTTATCTGCATACAGAGGCTGGATCTGCCTATACAGCCCAGCCTCTGTTGCTATCCCAAACCCCCCTAAGGTCCCCCTGCACTCTGCTATCCCTCATAAATCACAGCCACGCTGCTGACAAACAGCTTGTCAGAGCTGGCTGTGTTTATCTCTATAGTGTCAGTCTGCTGCTCTTTCCGCCTCCTGCAGAACTCCAGTCCCCGCCTGCATCCCTTCCCTCCCTGCTGATTGGAGGGAAGGGACGGGGGCAGGGACCGGAGCTATGCAGGAGGTGGGGGAGCAGCTGAGACTGACACTACAGATGTAAACACAGCCTCACAGCACGGCTGTGATTTATGAGGGATTGCAGAGTGCAAGGGGACCTTAGTGGGCTTTGGGATAGCAACAGAGGCTGGGCTGTATAGGCAGATCCAGCCTCTGTATGCAGATAACATTCTTTAACCACACCTCGGGTTCTCTTTAACTGTTAAAGGACAACTGTACTGAGAGGTATATGTAGATCTGACCTGACAATTTCAGAAATACCTGATCTGCTGCATGCTTGTTCAGGGGCTATGCCTAAGAGTATTAGGGGCAGAGGATCAGCAGAATAGCCAGGCAAATGGTATTGCTTGAAAAGGAAATAAATATGGCAGTCTCCATATCACGCTCACTTCACTTGTCCTTTAAAACATATTGTAGATGTTTAAAGCATTTTGTATTGACTGTAGTTATTGGTTTTACAGGTCTGGGAGATGCAGGTTCTTAAAGGCCTTCAATTCCTTTTTACAGTGGACCTGAACTCTTGCACAAAACAAAAGGTAAACCGAGAGAAATGCACCCTATATGTGTTTAGAGTATTTAGCCTGTTTAATTCCCCCTCATTTGTGTCTAATCACAAGTTGTAATTTGATCTCTCCCATATCACATGACTGCCACAGCAGAGATGGCAGATCAGCTCATTTGAAAGCACATGAGGTTAGCAATATGTCTATATCCATGAATCAGGAAGTAGAAACAGTGCAGATTTTTTTTTTTGATTTGTATCAGCTGTACTAAAGATTTTTTTATTTTTCTTTAAAGGTTGTTATGGTGTTGCGTACCTTTTAGAGCAGAGAGGACGTTCTGAGTTCAGGTCTGCTCTAAGGCTACTTACACACTAAGACGTTACGTTTCAGGGGACGTTATGGTCACATAACGTGCCCCTAACGCAACGTGTGGTGGTGTTGAAGTTGGACGTCAGATTGAGCTGCGTTTTGCAGCTCTCAAAGCAGCCGCTCCAGGTTAGTGATAGGAAGTCCGGATCTTTTTAAGGATTCGGATCATTTGAATCAGATCATTGAAAAGATCCGGATCTTTGAACCAAATCATTTGAATCATTTTACTAGCGAAGCAGACTGGGTGAAATGACTAGCAGGACAGGACATTCCCTGCACTGTACATTCTGTATGTTCCTGTTTCTTCCAGACAGACATCCACTGTGAACCGAATCTTTCATTGTGATGATCTGGATGATTCGACTCACAAAAAAGATCCGGATCAAATGAACTATTCGTTCATGATCCGGACAACACTACAGTCCTACCATGAGTCTCTGCAGTGCAGTGAATATTAATTAGCCATGTGGCTGGCTGCTGAGGAGGAGGGGAGACCTCCTCCTCCAACACTACTGAGCATGTGCAAGCAGTCTAACGCTGCTTAGCCCAGTATAACGTACAGCATGCAGCACTTTGTTTAAACATGCTGCGTTACAATGTAACACAATGTGTGCACTGTGAACAGCACAATTGATTTTACAGTGCTGTGAGTTAGGCTGCGTTACTGGCTGCTCTAACGTGGGACTTTAACGTCCCACTGTGAAACCAGCCTAAGTGTTGTTGAACGGAGTGATTCTTTTAATCCTCTGCAGAATACTAGTTCTAAACACTGCCAATAAACATTTATATGTAATCACAGCCTTGCCACCAGCTCGTGATCCACAAGTCTGGGAATGGCACGTTCCATTGCAGCTGATCACACAGGGGTTTACCTCCTAAAAGTGTCCAGTTACGGCTTTGTACTTGACCGCTTTTCCTTGTCGGGGATTTCTGTTTCTATCTATACACTGTTTCTAGTGTGTTGCATTTTCTAGATAACAATGAAGCCGTGATATTTCCCGATACGCTCCCCAGAGGCCCCTTTATACATTTTTTTTTGGTATTATTTTGTAGTCGTGTTATTGTGATTTTATTCAGCGATGCCATTTCACAAAAGCGAGGTGCGAGTGGCAGCCTAAAGGTATTGTTCCCGCTCTCCGCCGCGGCTGAATGGAAACCCCACCATTTACCGGAATGTCAGCATTTCAAAAAAAATCTTTTCTTTAAAGTCCTTGACACAATGTAAAAATTGCCTTTTCTTCTACATTTTTCTTTTTAGCTTCTACAAAAAAAAAGAAAAGAAAAAAAAAACAACAACAAACCATTCCTGAAATTCTGCATTGATCACATAGGAAAGCTGTATTAACTGGTTGCAAATTAACCTCCTTGCCGATTATCCCGAGCTCAGCTCGGGGTAACCTGCGCAGGAGGATTTCTCAGGCCCCGCTGGGCCGATTTGCATAATTTTTTTTGTTACATGCAGCTAGCACTTTGCTAGCTGCTTGTAACATTCGATCGCCGCAGCTCGTCGCTGATCTGCCGCGCCGCATCACCCCCCCTCCAGACCCCTTGCGCAGCCTGGCCAATCAGTGCCAGGCAGCGCTGAGGGGTAGATCGGGTTTCCCTCTGACGTCCCGACGTCCATGACGTCGGTGACGTCATCCCGCCCCGTCGCCATGGCGACCGGGGAAGCCCAGCAGGAAATCCCGTTCTGAACGGAAGCGATCGGAGTGGCCCTGGGCTCGCTACATGAGGTAAAAAATAAATAAATAAATAAAAAGGTGCTGCGCTGCCTCCTTGCCGGGGGAATTAGACCGGCAAGGAGGTTAACATACCGTAAATGTGATTAATTGACTATTTATTGAAGGACTTTTCCATACATAAACAGGAGTGTAGATATTTATTACAAAGACGCCCCCCCCCCCCCTCCCGGCAATCTTTAACTGACCTCCTCTGTGTTGGAGGAGACTGGTCTGTACACACAGATAGGCACCCAGTATAACAAGTTAGAACGGTATCGGTTGAAAAGGGCGCCGCCATAGACATCAATGTTATTTCTGGAAATATGGGCTACAAGGTGTAGAAAAGGGCGCCCGAGTTTTGATATAGGCTACAAGCGGGCTCCCCTTTGTAGCCCATATTTTTTCGGCTACAAGGTTTTCGGCTACAGTAGGGTGCACCTTTGTAGCCCATATTATTGCCTTTTTTTTTTGTAGCCGAAGTTTTTATATGGGCTACACCAGGCGCCTTTTTTTGTTGCCGAAGTTTTTATATGGGCTACACCAGGCGCCTTTTTTGTAGCCCAAGTTGGTATATATGAGCTCCACCAGGCGCCCTTTTTTACAGGCGTCCTTTTCATATAAACCCGAACAGAGAATACAGAGTGGATACAGGAAAGAACAATCCCATTCAGCTCACCATTACGTTTTACACACAGTGACATCTTGTGTTTGTTTAACTATAGTGGAGTTTAATGTAACTGTTAAACCTCTAACACTATGTTCATACCCCCTCCAACATGTTAACACCCGCAGCCCTGGAGCATATCTGCAAGTTATCATAACAAGCATGGCAACACTAACAGGACTCCTCCAACACAATAACACTGGCATTGGAGGTGGATTCCTGTACGTGACAGTGGAATGATAAGAAGTTGGTTGGTTCTCTCTCTCTACCCCCCCCCCCCCCCCCCCCACAGGCCCAGCCCTCCCCTAGGTGCTGCTCACCTAGTAGTTACATCTCTGTACACAAGGTCTTATGAACTGTACTGCAGTCCACAAGTTGCGCTTTGAGGACTGCAGGTGTCCCTTGACCCCATTTTGCAACCACAATGCGCCAAAGAGATTTCCTAGTTTTGACAACCTTTATGCAGATCTTGGGAATCTGAATTGAGAGACAAACAGGTGAAACTTGAAAAATTAGAATATCGTGCAAAAGTCCATTAATTTTAGTAGTTTAACTTAAAAGGTGAAACTAATATATGAAATAGATTCATTACATGAAAAGCGGGATATCCCAAGCCTTTTTGAAAGTTGCGGTTTCACTTTGATGATTATGGCTTATAGCTTATGAAGACCCCAAAATCAAAATCTCAGACCATTAGAATATTGTGAAAATGTTCAATATGTTAGGCTCAAAGTGTCAGACTCTAATCAGCGAATTACTCCAAATACCTGCAAAGGGTTCCTATTTCATATATAAGTTTTGCCTTTTAAAGTGAATCATAGGTGAAAATGAACTAATGAGATAAACAATTATATTTATCCTCCTACTCCTAAAAGTGACTAAGTATCCCAGGCTTTTCTTCTATATTTAAACATTTACAAAGTAGGTTGAATGTTTTACCATCTTTAAAGAGACACTGAAGTGAAAAAATATATATGATATAGTGAATTGGTTGTGTACTATGAATAATTACTAGAAGATTAGCAGCAAAGAAATTATTCTCATTTTTATTTTCAGGTATATAGTGTATTTTCTAACATTGCATCATTCTCTAATATGTGCAGATTACACAACACTCAGCATTCAAAATGATTCTTTCAGAGCAGTCTGTGAAGTAATGACCTCTCCTCTAGCAGACAAAAAGTAAACAGTTCACTTACAGTTGAGATAATAAAAGTCAGATAACAGCCCTCTCCACCACTAACTTAGTCGGAGAGCTTAATGGCTTGTTTGCATACAGATAACAACCGGAGTTTCTCAACTCTTCCTGTACTGGAAACAATTAGACTGATGTATCTGATCTTAATGTTTTATTTCTTAGCTGTGCTACACATACAAGTCATAATATCATTTTTTTTTTCGCTTCAGTGTCTCTTTAATCAGTGGCAATACAGGGTTGTGAGTAGAGATGGTCCAGCCTTGGAGAACTCATGGAGAAGCACATGATCAGTTTAATCAGCTGATAGATTTGTAAGGCTGGGATTTGCTGGTCACGATCATGTGTTAAACCAAGAAGTCATCACAGCAAATCAGAGGCTTACAAATCTATCAAAGCTCCTTCATGAGTTCTCCAAGGCTGGGCCATCTCTAGTAACTTGTGAGCAATCAATTACTGGATTACTGGAATTATCGCAAATACCTTCTGTTTTAAGAGTGTAAATTACACTGAGGCTCAGAGCGCACTAGGCAATGCAGAAAACCATTTGTTTTCTGCACTGTGTATGTTTATTTTTTTCGTGTTTTTTTTTGCATTTGCATTTGCATTTTTAATGTGATTTTTTTTGTGTGTGGGTTTTTTTTAAAATTTCTCTAAGTGCTCTTTCACACTACATAATGTGCACAAACCTGATTCCGTGCATGGATTATGACCTGCGGCGTGACATCGGGAAGTTGCGGTTTGGCGCTGATCAGTGGCGCAAATTCTAGTTTACCTGACAGGGAAGCGCTTGTGGCAGACGATTAAAAGTTTCCGGATTACAACATAAGGCTCTGGAACGCTTTGTCTAATGTGAAAGGTAACATGAAAGTCAATAGTTTTTTTTTAAAGTGCATCAGAAATGCGTGTAAAAACACATTCCTCTGCATCTCCATTGAGATCCATTATGTGTGCTTTACATGCCTTTTTGAAAATTACAGCAAGTTGTGCGTTTTCAAAAACACACAATGTAAAACGCACATCAGTCCATAGACTCTAGTGTTTTCCTCAACGTTAGCGTTTCTGCCTAATGTGTTCCTAGCCTAAAACTTCAGAAATGCCTTTCCAAGGGCAGCCGGGAAATTGTTTGTAAGGATTACCACTATTCAAAGTATGTAGAGAGGTGATCATTACCACTACAGGACCAATAAAGAACTGATGCAGCCATTGTAGGAGGGGCACTATGTGGGTCCCTCAGGTTCAGGGGCCCTGGTTGTAGCCTCTGCATTCTCTATTGCTAAGCGACTGGGCAAGGCAAGTATCTCTATTAATAGCAATGGACGAGTTTAGCCAGGTGGCAGAGCCGTGGGCAATTGTGGAATGGTGCATATTGCAGATCAGAATGGGCATCACCTTCCACCTATTCTAACCTGTATCTGCCTCATTCATCTTCTTCACCCATTATTCCATAAAATGTTATTGAAACAGATAGCAACACAACACAGTAACCAAGCAGCTCAGGGTGACCCAAAACCACAAGGAGAGTATAGGGGACTAAAAGAGACCAAAAAGCCCTCCTACTAAAAAACAATGCTCAGTGTGGTTTGCCTTGTTAAAACAGAAGGAGTTTACATTAATTCAGCTTTAAGTGAATATCTGTGGTTACCCACGATGCACCGCTACTGAATATGCAAATTATCTCTTTATGCCCCTGTAAGCATCCAGAACCGCTGGTGTATAGTAACCCTATAGCTTTAAATTTTACACAGCCACATCAACCAAAGCTATAGGCTTGCTAGACACTAGCAGTTCTGGATGCTAGCCTGGCTTTCAGGGACATAGAGATAATCTGCATATTCAGTAGCGGTGCATCGTGGGTAACCAAAGATGTTCATGTACAGCTGAAACAGATAAAAAAAACTTCAATATTCTATACAAAAATCTATCAGACCCTTACAAATTCATACTGCAGCTCTATATTAAGACAAAAGAAAAACAAATCACCAATAACAACATTTCCCTGATAGCTTAGTAAAATCAATCAGAGGGAGTGTCTTATCCTAGAGCTATGGTGTCCATTTGTCCATAGAGTCTAATCTCTTCTTAAACTTTCTGCTTATCACAGTTGTTGAGACTCCATAACGTAATGCATTTAGACCGCTCTGAAAATTCTTACCTCTACCGGATTTACATTCTTAAAGGGAAGGTTGAGGCAGCATGTACAAGAAAAATCCAAATCCACTTACCTGGGGCTTCCTCCAGCCCATGGCAGCCAGGATGTGCCGTCGGCGCCGCTCCGCAGGCTCCCGATGGTCTCCGGTGGCGAGCCTGACCTGGCCCGGCTGCCAGGTTGTGCTTCTTCTGCGCTCCAAAATGCGCCTCACGGGGGCGCGCTGACATCATCGGACATCTTGCGGGCTGATACTGCGCAGGCGCAGAACTACTGTGCCTTCGCAGTACAACCCGGAAGACATCCAATGGCGTCAGCGCGCACCAGTGACACGCACGTTGGAGTGCAGAAGCAGCCTGACCTGGCAGCCGGCCTGGCCAGGTCGGGCTCACCACCGGAGACCACCGGGAGCCTGCAGAGCGGCGCCGATGGCACATCCTGGCTGCCACGGGCTGGAGGAAGCCCCAGGTAAGTGGATTTGGATTTTTATTTCTTTTACATGCTGCCTGAACCTTCCCTTTAAAGGACAACTGTAGGAAGGCTGCCATGTTTTTTTTTCCTTTTGTGCAATACCAGTAGCCTGGCTGTCCTGCTGATCCTCTGTCTCTAATACTTTTAGCCATAGTCCCTGAACAAGCATGCAGCAGATCAGGCGTTTCTGGCATTGATGTCGGAACTGACAAGATTAGCGGCATGCTTGTTTCTGGTGTTATCCAGACACTACTGTAGATCAGCAGGGCTGCCAGGCAACTGGTATTGCTTAAAGTGAACCAGAGACGAAGCACCCTCGTGTATTTTACCATATATATCAGTGGAAACATTAGAGAAAACACATACCCTGCTCTCTGTTTCATTCTTCACTGTTCAGCTTGCTTCTTATTAGCCCTGATAAAATCCCCGACTGAGCATTCAGTCTGGCTTGCTATAATGACTCAGCTATAATGATTCCTGAAAAGAGCCACAAGAGGGCAGGCTTGGGCCTGAAAAGACACCAGAGAAGAGAGACTCAGCTATAATCATTCCTGAGCAAAGCCAGACTAAATGCTCAGTCGGGGATTTTATCAGGGCTGTTAACCTCCCTAGCGGTATGGACAGAAATGTCCGTTCAAAAAAACATGCTGTGAACAGTATAAACATGCATACACATCAATACTCTCCTGCACTGTATACTAGACCCTTGCTTGACACATTTTGGCAAGTTACAGGGAAAAAAAAGTTTTAAAAATACATTTTATCACTGTTTGCACAGAAATCCTGGGGAAATTGAACGCTGGAAAGGTTAAGAAGCAGGCTCAGCAGTGAAGAATGAAACAGAGTGCAGGGTAGGTGTTTTCTCTAATGTTCCCACTGAAGTATATAGTAAAATACATGAGCGTGCTTCGTCTCTGGTTCCCTTTAAGGGGGGATAAATATGGCACCCTCTATATACCTCTCGCTACAGTTGTCCTTTAAATTTACTGCTGGTAGGTACCTCACTGCAGATTGGTAGTTTACTGTGTTCCAAAGTCAGTAGAAACAATACCTGGTCCCCCAGAATGCTGTGGGAGGAGTATTCTGCATACCCTTAGAGGCCCAGATTTACCTCACAGGAGCCTATAGGCACAGATATCCTGGCACCCTAGACTTCACCCTCCATGAACCTACAAATCCTACCGAACCGCACCACAAGTGTGCTGGCTGTCCCAGCTGTCACTTCTCACTTACTTCCCTTGCCTGTCATAGATAGCCACAGATGTCCCTTAGTATTAGGTAGCCAGAGGTACTCTTAGTAATAATTATCTAATGGTGCCCTCGACTGAAAGGAAATCTCATCAGTGAAATGCACAGGGCTGGGTAAGTAACCTCTCATTTACGCTCTGCTTGGGACTCTGTATAGGGAAGGAAGGAGGGAGGCACTTGGGGAGGGGAGTGAGACACCTTTCCATCATTAGGCGCCTGTAGGCCTGTGCCTACAGTGCCTTATGGTAAATCCGGCCCTGTACCCATCCATTGTACCCTCCTAGGGTACATGTGTCATGTCTTGAGCATCTGGGTTCTAGGAGAATTTGTTCCACAGGAAACAAACCAGGAAAAGCAAGCGATCAACTTGATCTCATCTGCTTGGCTGGTTGTAATCATGAGATCAGGTTTTACTTCCGCTTCCTCTACAGCAGGGGTGCCCACACTTTTTCGGT
Organism: Hyperolius riggenbachi; assembly: GCF_040937935.1. Taxonomy (NCBI): domain Eukaryota; kingdom Metazoa; phylum Chordata; class Amphibia; order Anura; family Hyperoliidae; genus Hyperolius; species Hyperolius riggenbachi. Next base: position 514,997,095 of record NC_090647.1, on the reverse strand, counting down.
TCGCGAGCTACTTTAAAAACCGCCGAGCCCCGGAGATCTACCTCACCCTCCCCCACATACAGTGTCTCGTAGCCACCGCCCCCCTCCGCCCCCCCCCCCCCCCCCACACACACACACACACACCATATCCCAGCATAGATAGGCATGGTTCTGCACAGAGAAAAAGTAATTCCTGCCTGTCCCAGATTCAGTCTACAGGCTAAACTCAGGAGACAGAAGAGAGACCTAATCCCATGATTGGGAACCACCACTGGTCATAAGTATGCAGTGCTGACATTTTACACAGAAAACATTGAATCCTGAAAAACGTGCATTATTCTCTGTTCATTGATGGGGCTCATATAATGTCATTAACCAACCTTAGGCTGGTTGACCAAACAATGGCCTCAATTCACTAAGCGTATCTCCTGTCTTTAATAACGTTTCTAGAGTGGTCACCATGGTGATGAGGCATGTCGTATTCAGGAAACATTTTACCTTAGGCAAACCTAAAGTTAACTCTTCTGTCTTTAAGTTAACTCTTCAATCCTTAAAATAACTTCACAGTTAAAGACAGGCTGTTTATTAACTGCTGTGTGAAAATAACTACAGAGGAGGTAAATTAACTACAGAGGAGGTATATTAACTACAGAGGAGGTACCTTAAAGAATGAAGAGATAAGATAACTCTCTTACTGTGTGGCGGTAAGTTATCTCTTGCCTTATTATCTCCAGCATGATCTTAGTGAATTGAGGCCAATGTAATAGTGAAGTTCACTTAAAATTGCCTTGACATTCAAATCCTTGCACAATCTGGGCCCTGGATACCTGAAGGACTAGTTGCAGCTGCATCACAACCCAATCAATATTAGATCAAAAAGATCCAATAACTTGGTCATCCCCAGAGTTTATCTCAAAACCTTTGGAGCCGGTGCCTTCTGTCATGCTGCCCCTACACATTGGAACTCCCTGCCCCACCCAATCAGGACATCTCCATCCATGGAAGCATTTTGGTTCAAACTGAAAATCCACCTGTTTAGTCTGGCATTTAATGAACACCTGACTATTTCCTAGGTAATACAGTCCCCCCCCTTCAACTGTATTGATCTGAGACAGATCTATGCTCTTTGAGTCCTATAGGAGTCCTATGGGAGGTAAGCACTTTACAAATGTTATCAAATTATACAATACAATAGGAGCACTAGGAGAAATCAAACTTGCATGAACAAAAGTGATAATAAAAATATTACAATAGTCATGCCTTGGTAAAAATAAAACCCATGATCTGAGTCCAGCAAGGCCAAAGCACCAACTACCATGGTCACTAGTAACTACCGGTATATGGACTATCGCTACAGCACTCATCTCATCTTCTAATAAATCGGCCTTTTTTTTGCCATCTCCGACATACTAATGTTTTACAGTAACCTCTAGACATAGCTCTCCTTGAACAAATATGAGTCAAAAAAGCAGAATTCTTGCCAGCGACGACACCATAAATTGACTTGGGAGGCTAATACTAACGTTCAGTCTACAGCCCATCAAAAGTCTCAGATGGAAGAGGAAGGCGACGTGCGCAGATTTTAAATAAGCTAAATGAAAAGTGCGTATGAGCCCTTCCAGCAGTGAGTAGCTCACTAACAACAAAAGCACAAACTCTGCTTTAACTTCGCCAGCCAGAGGAATTTAGAAGTGGACGCTTAAATCGCTCTTAACCCTTTTTGCAGTTAGCAAAGAACAGAAAGATGAAGAAAGCCTTGGGTTAAAGACCAGGAGGTCTAAAAATGTAACCTGATAAAAGTTTAAGGGCATCTCCAAAACACTGTAAACAGACAGGTGAAGCAAATAGGTAGGAACTGTCTTACCTTCAAAAGGCTTGTAAAACTAGTGCTCTTGTGATTTAACCACCCTTGCAGATCTACAGACTGAGCCAGCTCTGGTCCCTTTGGGCTGCTGCTGAGTATTGACACACCCCCTGGAAAAAACAACTTCTGCTTCCTGTATGCCCATATAAGGGCCTTCCATTCCAACCTATTATAATACAGTATTTCCAAATCCCACCACAAGCCTGGGGTCAGTATACTTAAAGCTCAAATCCATGCACAGTTCTAAATAGAACATCTGATAGCTAGCAGAGTGCCCAGTGTTACCTTGGCGCCAAAACAGACTGTTCTATATTAAATGAAAAACAAACAAACACATTTTTGGTACTTTTTTGTTTTAGGCTGGGTCACCGGAAGCAGGACTGTTGAAAAAAGTTAATAGCAGACTTCTTTTGCTAGCTTGACTCTACATAATTTTGTTCTGCCTGCAAGAGTAAAGGACAGACCAAGCTATGTCCACTTTGGAACTTAAAGGGACACTTGAGTCTCTGTAAACAAAATGAGTTTTACTCACCTGGGGCTTCCAGCAGCCCCCTGCAGCTGTATCGTGCCCACGCAGACTCCATCAGCCACTTCCGGTTTCGGCGATAGGAGCCGACAGGCCGGGAACGCAAGTGATTCTTCACGGCCAATAGCGCCCTCTATGCTGCTATAGTGATACAGAATATAGGACAGATTGACGAAGGAAAGCAAACTTTATTTCTCAGATAGGGTACAATTGGATAAATGCTTAAACACCTCAAATAGAGCAAAAATTCACATTTGTAATACATATGTGAACGAAGACCTTTTATAGGCAAGTGAACCTTGGAAGGTTGCACAACCCAATACCACGAAAATACAGATCTTTGTAAACAGGTGAAGACTTATGAATATAAAATGGCCGGAGAAAGATACAACTAAAGAGTCCAGCTAATAGTGAAATAAGACACATAAGGTATAATTTTAAATCGGGAAGGGCCAAATAATATATTGTTATGGATTTTATAACTGTGAAACTTGTCTTGAGAAAATTACGAAGGGTAAAACTGGAATAAAAAAAATAGTATTTTCTGCTATTACATCCAAATTTTCCCTACAAAATGACTTTAAAGGACTTCCCATAGATATCCTAGATTGTGTAGAAAAAAAATAATAGTAATAAAATATATATAATCTTGGATGTGATAAGTAATAAAAAAAGTTATTGCTGTTTCAATAGCAATACAGCTGAAGTGTCACAATTGTGAGGAACGTACGGTGTAAAAACCCAAGTATGCGAAGGGGTTAATAACCCAAAAAGAGAACATTAGCATTTTACTTTTAAAACAGATGTCAAGGGTTTTTTCCCCTGGCCTTTCTAAAAGATGCCTCCATCCCAACAAAAAGTGCAGCAGTGGTGCCCCTTTGGTGTTCCTAGCTAGGCTCCCATTATCTTCTGGAGACGGGTCATCGTGTCACTGTATCATGGCATTCAGTGCTTCCTACAATGAGGGCATATTGATTGATGCTGCTCAAACTCTCCCTATTTAGATAATAAAGTATGGCAGGGCTGTTACAGCCACTACTCTCTTCCTTGCCATTATGGGAGGGGCCACGGGGAGTGTGGTACGGAGGGTTCTGGGATTCTTTTCAGAGACTTCAGGCTTAGATTCTTTTTTTTTTCACTATTCAAAGCTTTATTGAGCAAGAAATTCAAAAGGGTACAAAGATTTCTTCATCAGATAAAGCACATATACAGTTTCATATAAACATAGATAGGTTGACTGTATCAAAATCTACTATACAATTTGTGCAAGAATAAGGCTGATTATAGAGTGACCGGGATTCTCTGGATCCATTCAATAAAGCAACTTAGCCTAGCCCAGGGGTCTCAAACTCGCGGCCCTCGATACAATATTTTGTGGCCCTCACTGGCAAAAGCTTCCTTATAGTTCGCTTCAGTGCTCCCAAGTAATCCGCCGCATCCACTCCGCTAAAGGGCTGCAGAGCCCCCAAATCGCCCGGGGGGCAATCCGCCGGCATTTCCTGGAAGGGGCAGAGCTTTGAGCTTCAGCTCTGCCCCTCCTGATGTCAATCACCGCACGTATCGCCGCCTCTCCCCGCCCCTCTCTGTGAAGGAAGAGTGAGAGGGGCAGGCAGAGGCGGCGATGTGCCGCGATTGTGAAATTCCTTATGCGGCCCAGCCTCATGCTGACTTTGCCTCCTGCGGCCCCCAGGTAAATTGAGTTTGAGACCCCTGGCCTAGCCCATTAGTAGGAGAAAAAAGCAGTCCCAGTAAGGGAAAGTAGATGAAAGGAAGAAATACAGGGGTAGAGAAGTAGAGAGTGTATCTCAGACTGTTGCGGATGATATTACTTAGAGGCAGGCTTAGATTATGGTGTGCAAAGCAGGATGGTGCAACTACAAGACATGTTTCTTAACCCCTACATTTGAGGTCCTCAGTGATTATGAAGGTGGGTGTAGGACCAGGCAGGACCTCTTAGGACGGATGGTAGGGATGTGGAGAGAGTTGCTCTGGGGGCATGGGAAGAACTCTTTTTAGCATAAGGGCGACTAAGACATGTATGCATTGCAAAATTGCAATGGTGTATATTCGGGATGATCAATGGGATCCTAATCATTCAGAATTGATTTATGTTTATGCTAATTTTATACAAATGTAAACAGCTTGGTAATGTATAGATGCAATGCTGCTGCATTCAATATTTCCAAATACTGTGCAAAGTGTTTGAATAAAGGAGGCTCCATTTAGCGCCCCCGTGTGGCGTTTTTACCATACTAGGACTCCTGTAAATAGTAAGCAGAAACTACTCACCTCCATTTTTTGACTGCGAGAAATAATCAGGCAGAGTTGTAGATTTGGGGCCTCCTTTTGGTCCTTTTGGTAAGCTTAAGTGGAAAGAGGTCAGAGAAGGTGGCAGGTGAGCCCCTTGACACCCACTAGGCATCAAGCACCTGCCTAGGTTGCCTGGTGAATGATCCTGCTCTGTAATCAGGGGTCTATGTACACTCAAGGCCAGATTTATACTTTAAAGGTTACCCGAAGTGACATGTGACATGATGAGATAGACATGTGTATGGACAGTGCCTAGCACACAAATAACCAGACTGTGTTCCTTTTTTTCTTTCTCTGCCTGAAAGAGTTAAATATCAGGTATGTAAGTGGCTGACTCAGTCCTGACTCAGACAGGAAGTGACTACAGTGTGACCCTCACTGATAAGAAATTCCAACTATGAAACACTTTCCTATCAGAAAATGGCTTCTGATAGCAAGAAAGAGGTAAAAAAGGGGAATTTCTTATCAGTGAGGGTCACTCTGTAGTCACTTCCTGTCTGAGTCAGAACTGAGTCCACCACTTACATACCTGATATTTAACTCTTTCAGACAGAGAAAGGAAAAAAAGAACATAGCATAGTTATTTGTGTGCTTGGCATTGTACATACACATGTCTATCTCATGTCACGTCACCTCGGGTATCCTTTAAGCAACCCTAGGCCAACTTTCTCATTACACCCTTTCCATGTGCAGCAGCACCCAAGGACTCCCCATGTGCAATATCCATGTACAGCAGCACCTGTGTTTTCTGTACAGTCCATTGGGCAGCAGCAGCCTCTTCCATGTGTTGTTCCACATTTGCATACTCCTCTTCCATGTTCAGCTGCCCCTCGGGCTGCAGCTACCCAAGAACCAGGCCTTTGTGGCCTGTCCAGAAATTCAGCCCTGCACTGCTAGATACACAAACATACACACACAAGCGCGCGAGCGAACACACACACACACACACACACACACACACACACACACACACACACACACACACACTGCCTTCGTTATCATGAGCAATGGTCCTCCACCCAGCATAACCCTGTATTTTGGGCATTTCTGGTTCTTCGTGGAGTAGGTATGCAGGTTTTGCAGCATTTGTTAGGAGCCATATCTAAAATTAAACATCCTGACTTTTCCCAGAAAAAAAGCAGAAAATATGAGGGCTTGTAAGGGTTAGAAAAACAGATACAGCTTCTCAGTTACAAAAACATGTTAAAAGTACAGTTTAGAAGCTCAGCTGGAATCATCCATGGGGTGCTTTCACTAATAAGTTTCTGATGTGGCTCTTCAAGTTCTCTTCTAGGGAGTAAGGAGGGATTCTGTCTTTAATCAGATCAAATGAGGCACGGCAAACAGCATGAAGCAAAGCATCCAAGGTGCCCCTGAATGATCACTTTACTGTATATGTAAATGTCACAGTGTTGTGGCCCGGCCCTGGTGGTGATCATAAAGAGGAGCATTAACAATGCATATTCTGGCCTTATACATTTACTTTCTTATTGTAAATGGTAATTATAGCCATTAACCACTTAATGACATGCTGACTTATAAAAACGTCCTGCTAGAGCAGTGATGGCTAACCTTGGCACTCCAGCTGTGAAAAAACTACAAATCCCATCATGCCACTGCCCGAGTTATGCTTAGAGCTGTCAGAGTATTGCAATGCCTCATGGGACTTGTAGTTTCACCACAGCTGGAGTGCCAAGGTTAGCCATCACTGTGCTAGAGCCTCTTAATGGCTTCAGGAAGTTTTTATAAGTCAGACAGTGCTGCTGCCGCTGTGCATGTGCACGCGCGCACTCCTGTGGGTGCACGTGCATGCTCCCGCACGTGCACATGCATTCCCATGCACGTGCAAATAGTGAAAAAAATACACCTTTATTTCCAATTGATATATTGTCACTATACTTTGTACTAGGGACATAATTGAAATCTTGTGATAACTAGAACAAATAGGCAGATAAAATGTGTGGGTTTTATGTACAGTAGCAGTGTTTATATTAAAACCATAGGGGGATGAAATTGGAGAAATAGTGTATTTTTTCCTTGTATTTCCCTTTAAAATGCATAGAAAATAAAGTAATTACTGAAAGCAATCAACCCCAAAAAGCCCAATTGGTGGTGAAAAAAACAAGATATAGATAATGTCATTGTGATTAGTACTGATTAAGCTATTGGCAAATGAAAGGGATGAGCACAGAAAGGTGAAAATCGCTCTTGTCCGTTAGGGTAAAAACCGCCTTGGGGTGAAGGGGTTAATTCATCTATGCCTGTTGGGCTGGTTCTCTGTGTTGTATTTTTGAAACCCCACAGGTAACTTGACTTCCAGTGGTAGTACCCCTTTCTACTCAGAAGGACCTCATCATGGTGAAAGGCCTTTGCATGCACACCATTTGGAAGCAAACATCCTCCATCAGTGCAACTGAATGCAAGTTGTTATTATCATTACGATAGTTCCATATATTATGTGAAGTTGAGGGTCGTCCTCCAGTTTAGAGGAGATAGTATGGCTGTTCAGCCCTTGTACAGTATACTGTATTTTGGTACTGCAGTTCGAATATACATACTGTGACTTTAAAGGGAATGTCCGAGGTGCTAAAAACAAAAAAAACCTGATGCTTCATCAAGCCCCTTGCAGCCATCCTGTGCCCTCGCCGCAGCTCCGCTGCCAGCCGGTGGCCCGGGGTTCCCACCGAACCGGTTCCCGAACCTCTCGTGGTCGCGCTGACCTCATCTGGAGTGTTCTGCGCAGGCGCATATATTTATTCTTTTATTTTTTAGCACCTTGGATATTCCCTTTTAATTTGATGACCAACTTCAGCAGACTAGTTCAAAGGTAGGTGCTGCTTGGAAGTGAGCTCTTACCTATTTTGTGCTTTGCATGCTTGTGGCAGAAGGTTTTGTGGGAAACTTCCCTAGTGGTGGTGGCAGCAGAAGTTATTCCCCCCCCCCCCCCCCCCAAGGTGGTGAGAAAGAAAAGTATGTTTCACTGTCACCGATAACTCAAGCATTTTGCAGTAGCACACTCTGAACATCGCATAAGTAGTGCATCGCAGTGGGGGTATGGGGGGGGAGTATAAAAAAAAGTTAGGCATTAGAATTTGTGTTCCTTTGAGGTACAGTTGGTTACAATTACATAATATACAGTGATAATAATTGGTAATGAATTTAACTGATGTCCTCCACTGATGCCAGTTTAACTTCAAACACATGTAACCATATCAGATGACAGCTAACACAAAGCTATGGCAAGGCTGGTGGAGTGTAAGCAGTAAAATAGTAGACAATACAGTAAAACTTGGTTTAACCACCCTGGCGTTTTGATAATTTGTGGCGCTCGGCCGCGGATCCGCTGAAAATGATCTCTGTTTTTGTTCATTTTTCTTCCCTCTAGGCCCCCATGATCGCTGGCATTAATGAGATGCCTGCATCACTTCCAAAGTTACAAAGCCACACATTACTTTCTATTTAGTATACTTATTGTACGCGAATAGGAAATAATGTGTTAGGACATCTTGTGGCCAAATAGTAATATTACACCTATATACATTAGGGAATACATTTTTTTAATATGTATGTCAAAAGGGTTTATTATTATTAAATTATGGGCTTGTGATTAGTGATAGATGTAAAAATGATAAAATGCACCTTTCCAAACAAAGTATTGTCACCATACATTGTACTAGGGATATAATTTAAACGTTGAAATGACAGTGACAAATGGGCAAATAAAATGCGTGGCTTTTATCCACAGTAGAATGTTTATTTTAAAACCATATTGGGCGAAAACTGAGAAATAATGATTTTTTTTCCATTTCTTTCTTCTTATTTCCATTAAAATGCATTTAGAATAAAATAATTCTTAGCATAATGTACTACCCAAAGAAAGGCTAACTGATGGCAGAAAAAACAAGGTATAGATCATTTTGTTGTGATAAGTAATGATAAAGGTATTGGGGAATGAGAGGGAGGAGCGCTAAAATGTGAAAATTCCTCTCGTCCGTAAGGTGAAAACAACCCACGGGCTGAAGTGGTTAAGTAAAGTGACAGGTTTTTCCCATGTACCACAGGTTGCACTAATTGCGCAATACACAATAGTCTGCTGCCGCTAGTACTGGTAATAGGCTAGGGACCCACTGGTGGCGCTTTCGGGGAGTCAAGGAACGAACGTCAAGGAAGTCAAGTCCCATGATTTCAAAAGCCATTCCTGGAGCGATCATGATTTGGCTCTGCAGCCATTAACGCATTCGCTCCGGGGACATTTCCAAAATGCTGCATGTAGCAGCAATTTGCGATGGCTCAGTGATCACAACGCTGCACGTGGAACCACCCCCCATAGGGTTCCACTGTTGCAGCACTTTGCTAATCACTGGCGATTGGCAAGCGCTGCAAAAGTGCTGCCAGTGGGTCATGGTGCCAAGTGATGACTGCAAAAATCGCATATTTGTGGATCAGGCCCATAATTGCCCATCTCAGAAGTTTCTTTTCATTTCAGGTTTGCTTGAAGAAATATTTTCCTACAAGTTAGCCCTATTTTGGTCATGTTCCAGGCTTAATACTTCTCTGCTCACACTCATTTGGCAAACATGTCACTGCTTCCACTTCCTCCTATGGATACCTGCTCTAAAATGTTTCAATTGCTTCACAAAGCCTGATGTTTTGCCTGGCTTTATTTTGATTACCTTATATGTGACCAGGCAGCAGGGGATTATATACAATGCAATGCACTGCAGGTGGGCAAGCCTTTTACAGGAACCCACAGTTGCTTCCCTTTGCAGCGCTAAACCCCATCCAATAACTGCATAAGACCGCATTACAGACAAAGTGCGTGCAGCAGTACGTTCTCAACACATCAGTGGGTACATCGGATACTGCTGTCTAAGGTTCTTGCGCATATATATATCATTTATAAATATGTCAGACAATTCACATCAAACTGTTATAGTTTGATATGGAGCGATATGGTGGAATCCTCTGGCATAATGTGGTACATCCAGTGTGGTACTGCAGAAAGCTTCTTAACAGGAGCAGTTTAGTATCATACCCACCAACTTTTTGAGTTAAAGAGAAACTCCGACCAAGAATTGAACTTTATCCCAATCAGTAGCTGATACCCCCTTTTACATGAGAAATCTATTCCTTTTCTCAAGCGGAACGCAGAGAACGGAACGGAGCAATGTGAACTTTCCCATCGGGAAAGCATTGCTGCCACTGCTGTGTAACGTAAGCTAAAGGTCACTCAATGTGAACCGAGCCTAAAGCGTGATAACTGCTGTGATAGTGCTATCACATATCATAGCACTTATCACGCTTTAGTGATTGCACGCATGTTTGCACGTGCAAAGCTTTTGTGAATTAAGCCCCTAGTCAAATATATCACAAAGAGTTCATAAGCAAAAGATTTTATTCAAACCACTCTGGTCCTATCATTAATAAGATTTAAAAGTAAGAAATATTTACATTTAAATGATGGGAGTTAATTTAAAGGGAAGGTTCAAGCAAAATAAAAAAATGAGTTTCACTTACCTGGGGCTTCTACCAGCCCCATGCAGCCATCCTGTGCCCTCATAGTCACTCACTGCTGATCCAGTACCTTTTTACCCATTCCCGCTAGAAATTTACGCATTGAACCAGTAATGCGTAAAAATGTATGTGTTAATGTTCCTGCACTAGTGGGAATGCGTAAAAATGTACGCAATGCGGCCTGCCGACCTCTGAGGTCGGCAAGCTGCCAGCGGGAGACTGGAGCAGCAGTGAGTGACTATGAGGGCACAGGATGGCTGCATGGGGCTGGTAGAAGCCCCAGGTAAGTGAAACTCATTTTTTTATTTTGCTTGAACCTTCCCTTTAAAAAAAAAATCTGTAGAAAAATACATATATTTAGATATGGCTGTACATCAGTCCTGAAAGAGGGACTAATGAGGAAGAAAGAGTGATAAAGGGATTTGGATCCCAAAGAGGGACTGTCCCTCTGAAAAAAAAGGACAGTTGGGAGCTATGAAGTATACTTTGTATGTACATACTTTGTGCTTCACTGTATGCCTTGCATCGCACATATAACGCGCCATGCAACTTTTCTCTTCTATTTCCCATCCTGCTTTTGAAAGAGGTGCAATGCCCAACTGTGACCGGGTCCGTTTCTGGCTGCCTCTTAAAACAATTTCCCCATTGCTGTCTGCTGTACTTTCAGTAGTGGAAGTGCAGGCACATAGTTTTTACTTGCTGCAACCTCCGCCCCTCGGCTACCCGCCCCACCCCCCAACCACCCCCACCCCAGTCCTTTGGCCAATGCAGGACCAGGAATGCTAGAATCCTCAACTCTTGACCTGCTATGCATCAAGGGTTCATTTGTGTTAAAAAAAAAAAAAAAAAAAAAAGATCAGGATTGTAAATAAAGCTATATAAAAAGTAAGGAAGTGTGAATGTAACATAAAAAAAAGCAAGTAAAAGTAAACATGTAAACCTTTTGTTAGCCGTTACAAAAAAATGCAAAAAATTTAATTAAAAGAAAAAAAAATTGCAGAACAAACTCAGGTCAGCCTTTTTCTGTAATGAATCATGAGAAAAACTTCATGGAACGCTAATAGAAGCTCCTTAAAAAATGACTGCCTTTTATCACTGTTCAGAAGTAGCGCCAATCGTACAGCAGAGAGACCATAAGCCGTTCTCAGGCTAATAGTTCATCAGCGGTGAGAGGACAATAGGTCGCCTATCCTTGCCGCATGGCCTCAGATGATCTCTCGCTCGGCCCTTTGTTACACATAGTATGTTTGTTATATAATATTTCTTGCGCCAAACCAAGCAAGGCCTGTAATGATCTCGGGAGGAAACGGTTACACTTCCCAAAGATTTGTATCCATTAAAAAAAAAAGAAATAAAAATCAAAGCTTCACACTGAACATACACAAAGTACCAGCTCAGGACAACCAGATCAAAACACGGCATTTTGTGCCTTCATCTCTGCTTCCTTGCCTACCATCTATATGTATCCTTTACGAATCTACCGCCCGCTTTTTTCCTAATCCGCTGCCAAACTTCAGGGGAAGCGTGCTTTCACAGCCATTTGTCTTTCCACGCAGGAAAAAGCAGAAGGGATGATAACATTTTCATTCGATTTGATAAGTCACCTGCTGACAACATTCCTGACGGGTTTTAAATAATTTACACCGACTTTTTGGATGTGATGTGCTTTGGTAAAAAAAAAAACTGTTTTCTGCACGTCTGCAAACTGGCTGGCTGATCTTCTGCACCGCGCAATTTATCAGACAGCTGCTGATCATCTAGGAGGGGCGGCTCACAGTTTCTGGGGTTACCGGTGTTTAGCAAATCCGAATTCCAGCAAACGAAAATCTAAATCTGGCATGCTTGGCCTCTGTAGTAAATACCTGAGCTTTCACTGCTGAGAAATGTGGAAACATGATTTCTTGTGACAAACCTTAGGCTTCGCTACTTAAAAAATCACTGCAGTCCTGAAAATACATAGAGTTTTTCAGTTTGTCTCCTTCCAGGATTTGACAATTAGCAATATTCTACCGCTGGATTCCAACGTAATGTTTACCGATATTTTACTATGGCTATACTTACCCCACTCTCACACAGAACCCTCCCTTTACCTATGCCTATCTCTAACCTCCCCCTAGTGGTGCCTACCCCAGGACCTAACCTCCCCCCCCCCCCCAGTGGTGCCTAACCCTAGGACACCTCCCCACGGTGCCTAACCCTAAGCACCCCCTCCCCCCCCCCCCTGATAGTGCCTTATGCCCCCTCCTAAACCTTAACCCCTCTTCTGTGCCCAGAGGCATCTGGTTAGCAGCATACAAAGTACATTTTGACACCCGATTTGTGGTCGCTGGAGGCTTGCGGAAATACAAATTGCAGCATTGCATAGCGGGCGCTACGCAATGCTATCGGTCACCAAAATGTACTTTTTCTGCCGCCAGTCAGGCACTACCGGGCAACAAAATTTACCTCCCTTGCCTCATATCACGGCTTTTATAATACTAATAATAGCTACACAGTCTATCTGGATGGATATATCCGTCCAGATAGACTTAAGTGGTTAATTAATTGTATGTGTAGTACGGATAATGAATAGAACATTAGAAGGAAAGAAAAGTCTCATATTTTTATTTTCAGTTATATAGTTTTTTGTTTTTGTTTTTTTATAACATTGTGTCATTCTGTCATATTTGTAGTTTAGAAACCTCACTCTGTCTTTGAGGGCATATTCACAGTGGGACGGTGCATTTTAATGCAACATTAAAGAGGAACTCCAGTGAAAATAATGTAGTGCTTCATTTTTTACCATAATTCTGTATAAATGATTTAGTCAGTGTTTGCTCATTGTAAAATCTTTCCTCTCCCAGATTTACATTCTGACATTTATTACATGGTGACATTTTTACTGTGGGCAGGTTATGTAGCTGCTCCTAGCTGTTTTGGCTGCTAGAGACAGCTGTAAACAGCCATTTCCTGTCTGTGAACATTGTTACATTGTAACAAACTGCCAAAAGTACAGCGGTCCCAGAGCTTCTTGTGGGAGGGGTTTCAGCACAAAATCAGTCATACAGTGCCCCCTGATGGTCTGTTTGTGAAAAGCATTATATTTCTCATGTAAAAGGGGGTATCAGCTACTGATTGGGATAAAGTTCAATTCTAGGTTGGATTTCTCTTTAAAGTCGTCTGTTTTTAGAGGTAAAGCACTGCAAGCAGTAAGTTACCATAACGCAACATTTTTCAACATGACGTTAACGTTGCACTATGAATGTCCCATAGGATTAACATTGCAGTGCAGTAAGCTGCGTTATAAAACTTTATAATGCAGCTCCACAACGTGCCAGTGTGCATGCTACCTTAAAGAGAATCTGTACTCTAATATTCTTACAATAAAAAGCATACCATTCTATTCATTATTTTCTCCTGTGCCCCTCTGTGCTGTTTCTGCCACTCTCTGCTGCAATCCTGGCTTGTAATTAACAGTTTTAGGCAGTGTTTACAAACAAACTAACCAGCTTCTAATAGGCTCAGCTAAGCATAGTGTGTGAGTCATTCAGAGTGTGCAGGGGGCCTGCAGAGGGTGTGTATCGCTTCTACCAATCACAAGCAGCCCTGCACATTCCACACAATCAAGCCTTAGCCCGACAAACAGGACAGAGGAAAGATACATTGATTTATTACAGAGACAGTGCAGTTAGGAAAGACTGCAGTAAGCCAGAGCAGATTAGAACAGGCATAGGAACTTATAGGATAGAAGAACTAAGGCTGAAAAATTTGTTACAGAGTCTCTTTAAGCTATAAAACAAAGCAGAAATAATGACCCTTTGAACTTTCCTGCAGTAAAACATAGGTACATAGTTATTTTGGTTGAAAAAGGACATACGTCCATTGAGTTCAACCAAAGAACAAAGTACAACACCAGCCTGCTCCCTCACATATCTCTGTTGATCAAAACCTTATCTCAAGCTGTCTCCCACCGTTTCTTGGCTGTTTAAAGAGACTCTGTACAGAAAAAAAAAATGCCCCTGGGGAGTACTCACCTCGGCCTCTGGACCTTATTGAGGCTTCCCCCATCCTCCTGCATCCCACAGTGGACTAGCAGGGTCCCTCTGAATGCACAGCCGACAATTTGTCAGGCTGTGCAATATTTACCTTTCACTGTTCCAGTGGGGGCAATGTTGTGGCTCTCCGCTTGGAAATATGCTGAAATAGCCAATCGCAGTCGGGTCCGCTCTACTGCGCAGGAGACTTGCACCTGCGCAGTACAGCGGATCCGACTAGGATCGGCTATTTCCACCTATTTCGGAGCCGAGAGCTGCAACTGCGCCTGCGCTGGAGCCGGAAAGGTAAATATTTACATCCCCGCCATTCGGGGAGCTATATCGCTGCCACCATGAGACAGAGGAGGACAGGGGAAGCCTCAAAAGGATTCAGAGGCTTCCCCCTCCCAAGGCGAGTCCCCCCCCCCCCCCCCCCCAGGGGCATTTTTGTTTTTTACAGATCCTCTGTAACCACTTCCCTACCACAGGTTTTTTTCTCCTTCAAGACCAAAGCAATCTTCACATAACGCACATCCCATTCATTTGCCAATAACTTTATGACTACTTATCACACTGAAACGATCCATACATTATTTTTTTGTGGGACGCAATAGGCTTTCTTTTGGCAGTACTTTTTGCTAAGAGTTATTTTATTTGAAATGCATTTTACAGGGAGGAAGAAGAAAAAAAATGCAAAAAATGCATAATTTCTCAGCTTTCAGCCATTGTAGTTTAAAAATAAAATGTGCTGTTGTAGATAAAACAGACACATTTTATTTGCCCATTTGTCCCGGGTTATTACAACATTTAAATAGCATCCCTAGTACAACATATGGCGATAATATTTTATTTGGAAATAAAGGTGTATTTTTTCAGTTTAGTGTTTTTTTATACTATAAAAATAATTAGAAGTCCTTATTTACAAAAGCAACAATAATGTACCCTCATGACATACATATTTAAAAAGTCCCTAAGGTAACTATTTATGTCTTTTTTTTTTAAATGTTGTAATATTTTTATTTAATTTTTTTACAAGTTTTATTTTGGAAACTATGCGGTAGGGGTGGAAGGGATTAAAAAATAATAAATATTTAATAAACGTTTGAATGTAAAAGTGTCTTATGGTGTATTTGGGTGTATTATACTTTTTGCCACAAGATGGCACTACACTTAGTTCAACCTCTGCTGTTTACAGTAAATAGGAACTAAAGTGTGTATAACAGTTTCCGTGCAGTTATGAATGAGAGCTGCATCTCGCTCCCATTCATAACAGGCACAGTGAGTGATCGGGGTTGATTCTCATACCCCGATCACAGTAGAACAGGGATGCGGCGATGGCGAATGGAAATGGCACGGCAATTGCGATTGGCGGTGGTAAGTAAACAGTGAATATATATATGCCGCCTATCTGCTAGTGCTATACACAGTGGCGTATATATACATACCGAGGATCCGGAACTGGTTAAAGTGAATGGGAACCCTTTTTAAAAAAAAAAAAAGTCAGACACTCACCTAAGGAGTAAGAGGCTCTGGGTCCCATAGAGCGTCCCCTCTCCTCTCCCGGTCCCCGCTGTTGTCCTGGCACCCCCGTAGCGGTATTCGACCGTTTCAGTCAAATACCGCTGTCTCCCGGCCTCTATGACGCACTTGCTTGTGCGCCGCCTGTCTTCAGGAGGACTCGGCTCCCGAAGTCCACTCGGCGGGGGATGAGAACAGGGGAGCCAGCGCAGCACGGAGGGCACCGGGAGAGGAGAGGGAAGGCTCATTAGGACCGAGCCTTCCCTCTCTGACTTTTTGTTATTTACATCGGGATTCCCATTAGCTTTAAGTGCTTCAGAAAACAAGACTGTATTCCACCCAGTGGGTCGAATACCTCAGAGAAGTTCTTTTGCATAGGTAACAACTGAAGTTTTGTTTTTGTTTTTTTTAACTCTTCCTGTACTGGAAATCTCTCTTCTTTGCTAATAATGTTCTATTTCTTAGCTGTACTACACATACAATTCATTATCTCAAGTTGATTTTCGCTTCAGGTTTGCTTTAATGTACAGAAAGAATACAATTATAAAACCAGATGCTGTTTAGAATGTAAAGGAACTGCAAGATATGTGTAAATATCAGATTTCTGAATACATCTGTACGATCCTATGTGAAAGTCATGGCTGCCCCATATGCCAGGTAACAATCTATACAGCATGTCTCCATCAGAAACTAGAGCCCTTCACAAATGACGGCTCACCCTGCCAAATGTGTAAAACAGAGCCTATTAAATTGCCTGTTTGACTTTTTTCTAACTGTCAGAGCGCCCGTGAAATGAAGGGGATTTCTGCTGACAATTATAGCTCCGATAATAGTGTAAAATAAGCCGTGTAATTTGGTGTTTCGCTTCTATGAAGACTGAGAAAAGCAGCTGGAAACCTCCTCTTGGATCAACTCCCATATATACGGAGGTTACTGAAATACAAAAGTACATATGGCAGTGATGGCTAACCTTGGCACTCCAGCTGTGACAAAACTACAAATCCCATGATGCCTCCGCCTTCCCGAGTTATGCTTAGAGCTCTCAGAGTATTGCAATGCCTCATGGGACTTGTAGTTCCACCACAGCTGGAGTGCCAAGGTTAGCCATCACTGACATATGGTAATGTCACTGCCGATATATTATCCCCTGTGGTGTTCATACTTCTGGTCTGTAGATGGCACTGTGATGCTGCATGACTGCATGTGATTATCTGTACTGTCGTGGTTCATTGGTTCCTGTCATCTGCTAGCTGTGAGGCACAAAGTTATAATGCCTTTGTGACTACTGAACACAACAATCCCCATTCTAAAGATGGACACACACACACTGTACACACACACACACATTGTACATACACACACAACCAAAATGGTTTGATTACATGCATCACTTTAAGGCTCCTTTCACATGGCAGCTGTTGTGCGCCGCTGAATCGGACAATTTAATTCCATCGCAACACAATGAAATGATTATACTACAATATGTACTTTCACATTGGTTTGGTGCAGCAGGTTCCATTAGATTAACACATTTGCGATTATGTCTAATGACAAACTCCTCACTGGTACTTAAAGAGGACCTGTAGTGAAAAAAACATAATGAATAAAATTTCTTATTGTTTACAATACTCCTTTATAGATGATTTAATCTGTGTTTGCCCATTGTCAAATCTTTCCTCTCCCTGATTTACATTCGGAAATTTATCACTGCTAGTGACATTCTTTTAGTCCTGCCAGGTGATCTGTACGGAATGTTCGTTACTGAGAGTTCTATGTACAGACTAAGATATTGCTTGCTTGGCAGTTGGAAAAAGCTGTTATTTCCCATAATGCAATGAGGTTCACAGACAGCAAACTGTCAGGATCATGGTCATGACATCACACTGTGGGAGGGGTTTCACCACAATATCAGCCATTCAGGCCCACCTGATGATCTATTCAAGAAAAGGTAAAGATTTCTCATGGGAAAGGCGATATCAGCTGATTGGGATGAAGTTCTATCCGTGGTTAAAGTTCCTATTTAAAATAGTTTAAGGCCTGGGACCCATCAGAGTGTTTTTTTTTTGAGCTACGACAATAGCTGCTGCTTTCAAAAATGCTTTGCTAATGTAAGTCTATGGTGTTGAGCCCACTGGAGCAATTGAGATTAGGGCTAATTGCAATTGTAGAACATGCAGCATTTTGTGAGCTTTTCCGTTTATTACAATACCTAAATTACCAGAAAACGGATACAAAAAGACTTACACAAAGTGTTAGGGATTACGATAGCACTATGTGAATTGTAGTGGGTCCCAGCCCTTACTGATACAGACACAGAACATTTATATCGCGCTTTTCTCCTGGCGGACACAAACCGCCAGAGCTGCAGCCACTAGGACACGCTCTATAGGCAGTAGCAGTGTTAGGGAGACTTGCCCAAGGTCTCCTACTGAATAAGTGCTGGCTTACTGAATAGGCAGAGCCGAGATTCGAACTCTGGTCTCCTGTTTTAGGGTAACCATTACACCATCCATCCACCATATACATACATAGGTTTAAAGCAAACCTATTAGATTCAGAGGAAGGGGGGGGGGGGGGAGAGAGATACTAACCTCAGCATCTGAAAGCCTCTGGATCCTATGGAGGCTTTTCCTATCTTCCTACACCAAGCCGTTTGAGAGCAGGGACCCCCAAAGTGTGGCTGCACAGTAGCATGGACCGGTTGAGGCTTCTGCAGAAATAGTTTAGTGCGATCCATGCTACTGCGGAGGTGCAGATGGTTTCCGCATGTGCACTAGCAGAGCCACAGACCCCATCAGGCATGGCCTTTTGATACCCAAGCCCGAGTGGGTGCTACTGCGCTTGAGCAAGCCTTTGACATGCCTTTGTCAATGGTTTTGCGGAGGGTACAGCACTGAGACAGCCCAGTGGAGGGGGACGGGAGAAGTCTCAGGAGGATTCCAAGGGGAGTACCCTACAGGTACACTTTACATGACATACCTTGCCATGTAGTGCCACACAAATTCACTGTGGGCTCCCTACACCAGCCACAATTGAAGCGCTCTACATGACCTCTGCACTAACCTCACACCTGAAACTACAGCCGGCCAATCTGCTTACATCAACTAGGCGTCACTGTGATGGGAAATCTAGTTTCTGTATAGTCATATAATCTCATGAAAGAAGGATCGTAGCATACACTCAACCCTCAGAAATTGCAGCATTCTTGTAGATAATATGACTTTCAATGAACTTTTTCAAAGCAACGCTACCCAGTATAGATCTTCACAAATTGCCAGCCTCATATTGTAATGCCTACTATCCTGAGATTATCTGCACCCATTCCAGGTAAGATAGTACCATGACATTTTGTGTAGATCTGGCTCTAGAATTAAACAGTGCTAGCTTTCTGTAATATTCACAAATACAGTAACTGGCTAGACCATTCTTAGCATCCATAGTCATAAAGTACCATGAAGAATTAGGTAGTGTAACAGATCCGGGGTTCTCCGTTCCCTTTGGACCGAGTTCCCTGCTTATCTGTTGAGAGAGGGAAGACCAGGAGCCCAATAGTGCAGTATCGTTAATGCCCTGGAGGTTCAATTCAGAGACTATTGAATACTCACAAGGATGGGTTGCAATCCTGCAACCACCGTATGCGCACGTGGGGAAATTTGGACCGTTCCCGCTCGGTCTCCCGGCCCGCTCTGGAACCGGGCGGTCGCTCTCCTCCTGTGATCCTCTTATCACTGGAACGAGTCCCAATGTAGTGGAGGTCGGCACCTCTGTGAGAGGTGTTGGAGTACTGGATAGGGGTTGCCCAGGACATAGGTACTAGGTGAATTTCAAACATGATAAAAAAAGAGGTTTCTTACCTCTATTGAAGACTCACCAGGATGGATAACAGGGAGTCTTTATTAAAAAAACGTTTATAGTGTTGACAATGCGTTTCACGGGACCAAGCCCGCATCTTCAGGTCAATAGAAAACCTTTAGATTAGCTGTGTGGTGCGAGGGCGCCGTTGTAAAAGTCCTGAAGAATTAGGGGCAGAGATGGATTAAGATGAAATGGGGCCCCAGGGAAGGTAGTATGGTCCATTTGGTAATTCAAGCTAGAAGAGAGGTCAGGAAAAGTGGCAGTTGGGCAGGCCCCCGGCACCCACTAGACCCCACTTGCCTCGTGGATAAACCTGCTCTGAGTATGGCAATAGATTTTATCACTGGCACTCGGGGAAGGGGGGGGGGGGGGGAGAGACACCCTTAAAAGTTGTGCTTTTTCAATAAGCTGGGTCCGGCCTCTAAATAAATACGATTTGCCCAATAAGTGTTGAGCCCATACATCTTTCATACGTTGCTGTGGGCAAGCGGGAGGACTTAAAGCATGCAGCAGGAAGCGCTCAGCCATTGTGTTGAGACGTGTCCAACCCAAGGCATTCCATCAACTTCTGTGGCCTTTCTAAAGGTGCCCACTGATGATACAACCTTAATTGTACAATTTATCAAATCTATGCAGTAGAGGGGTAAACAGTGAATATATTTCAAATTGATAATTTAGGTAGTCCCTCATATTACTTAGAAGTAGTAAAAGTGTACAATGTTGATTGTATTATTAGTGGGCACCTTTAGGAAGATTGGCATATAGGATTGGGCAGCGCCTTTTACAACTGCAGAACTCACTGTAGCCTTTTCCCCACTATCACCTAAATCATGCAAGTAGAACTTAAAGGACAACTGAAGTAAAAAGAATATGGAGACTTCCACAATTATTTCCTTTTAAACAATACCAGTTGCCTGGCAGCCCTGCTGATCTATTTGGCTGCAATAGTGTCCAAGTAATACCAGAAACAAGCATGCAGCTAATCTTGTCAGATCTGACAATGTCGGAAAGCCCTGATCTGCTGTATGCTTGTTCAGGGTCTATGGCTAAAAGTATTAGATGCTGAGGATCAGCAGGACAGCCAGGTAACAGGTATTGCTAATTAGGAATTAAATATGGTAACCTCCATAGCCCTCTCGTTACAGTTGTCCTTTAATTGGCAGATGCTGCTTGTTCTGCTGTAAAATGCACAGCTGGGTATAGACATAGACATTGGATGTTTAAAGAGAAACTGTAACCAAGGATTGAACTTCATCCCAATCAGTAGCTGATACCCCCTTTCCAATGAGAAATCTTTACATTTTCTCCAAATGGATCATCGGAGGGGGGGGGGGGGGGGGGGGGGGGGGTCTGTATGGCTGATATTGTGGTGAAACCCCTCCCACAGTGTGATGTCAGCACCAGGGTTCTGACATCACACTCTGGGAGCCTTGTTGCATTGCGGGAAATAACAGCTGTTTACAACTGTATCCAAATGCCAAAAAAGCAATATCTTTCCAGTGACATCACCTGCCAGCAGTAAAAATGTCACCATGTGATAAATGTCAGATTGTAAATCAGGGAAAGGAAAGATTTTACAATGGGCAAACATTGATTTATCATTTATAAATAATAAATTGTAAAAATGAAGCACTTTTTTTCATTACATTATTTTCACTGGAGTTCCTTTTTAAATTGAATTCAATGACACCATTGGGATTAAATGAGGAGTGAAAACACTGCACTCTTCTTGGGCTGCAATGGACATATATGGTCATATTCTTGTCCCCTTCCTAAGTACAAAATCACATCAATTCATGGTTACTAAAGGTGAATCTATCAGGTAATATGGTGTTATGTAAGCTAGGAGGCAAAGTAACATAAAACTAATGAGCTTCTGGGCAAAGTGAGACACAGTCTATTAACCTTTTCAGTAACCATCTAGTAAATAAGTGATTGCTTTGCTAGAACTTCTTATGGTGGTGTGGCTAACCTATTGAAGCAAAGGGTTCACTATAGTTCCACTTTAAGACATCCACAGCTCAGATTTCAAGGATTTTCTTTGGGCCAGGACAATCAATTAAAATTTAAAGGGGAACTCAAGAAAGAGGTATACGGAGGCTGTCATATTTATTTCCTTTTAATAAGTACCAGTTGCCTGGCTAACCTGCTGGTCTATTTCTCTGCAGTAGTATCTGAATAACACCAGAAACAAGCATGCAGCTAGTCGTCAGATCTGACTTTAATGTCTGAAACACCTGATCTGCTGCATGCTTGTTCAGGGGCTATGGCTAATAGTATTAGAGGCAGAGGATCAGCAGGGCTGCCAGGCAACTGGTATTGCTTACAAGTAAATAAACATGGCAGCCTCCATATACCTCTCTCTTCAGTTCCCCTTTAATCGATACCAGTTTCGCCAGTTTGTGTTATCGCATTTGACGAATGTTTATTACATCTGCAGAAAGCTTATCCAGAATCTGCAGAAGGCATGCTCCTCTGACCAGCTTCCCCTCCAAGCATTATTATGGGATCTTGCACTGTACGCCTTCCTCATACATCAGCCAGCCAAACATTATGTAATGGCATTAATATGGCAACAAGGAAGCTGCCAATCAGAGCATGAGAATTCGTAAATTCAGGAAACGCCATTACAAAGCTGAGAAAGTCCCAAAGAACTGGCCAGAAAAAAGGAAAAAAAATTCACGAAATATGAACACAAAGACCTCTATTGAAAGAAAAGTTAACATTTGTTATAAAATTGCCAAAAATGTTTATCATTCCCACCAAATGGTGCCCATTGACGATACATTAGGTAGTTTTGGATTACATGGAAGTAGCAAGATTGGGCAATCAAGATTGCATAGTCAATAGGCCCCTTCAGTTAAAGGACAACGATCGTAAAACTCTAAAATTTAAAATGCATACATATAAAAATGTACATTTCTCCCAGATTAAAATAAACTATACATTTGTTTTTTCCTGTGTCCATGTCATTTACAGTAGGCAGTTAAAATCTGACAGATCTGTAAGGTATTGGACTAATCCACCTCCTCATAGGGGGTTCGTCTTTTTTTTAAGTTACTAAAGCACTTACAATTACAGTCCAATTATCAAAATAATGTGCAAACGAGTAGGGAAGCTAGCTTACATCTGTGTATAGAGCCTTTCCATGGAGTGTTTCTGTAAAGAATAAAGGTACCGGTAATACTGAGAAGAAGAGATGGACTAGTCCAGGGGTGTCAAACTCAAATACAAATTGAATGCTGGGACCTAGTCGCAGGCCAACCTCAGTATCTACTGGTTACCTTCCTCCCTTATAAAGTTCCCAGGTGTCTAATGGCCCCCCTCCAACCCCTATACAGTTCCCTGGTGTCTAGTGGTCCTCCCTTTCCTATACAGTTCCCTGGTGTCTAGTGGCCCCACCCTCACCTATACAATTCCCTGGTGTCTAGTGTTCCTCCCTTCCCTATACAGTTCCCTGGTGTCTAGTGGCCCCACCCTCAACTATACAATTCCCTGGTGTCTAGTGTTCCTCCCTTCCCTATACAGTTCCCTGGTGTCTAGTGGCCCCACCCTCACCTATACAATTCCCTGGTGTCTAGTGTTCCTCCCTTCCCTATACAGTTCCCTGGTGTCTAGTGGCCCCACCCTCACCTATACAATTCCCTGGTGTCTAGTGGTCCTCCCTTCCCTATACAGTTCCCTGGTGTCTAGTGGCCCCACCCTCACCTATACAGTTCCCTGGTGCCTAGTGGTCCTCCCTCACCTATACAGTTTCCTAGTGTTTAGTGCTTCCCCCTACCTCCCCCAATATGGTTTCCCTGGTGATCTAGGGCTTCATCTACAATATAGCTTCCCAGTTGGTCTAGAGTGGGCCAAACATAATGCAAAGGGGAGAAACAATTTGGGGGCCAAAATGATTGGCTCTGAGGGCCAAATTTGGCCCGTGGGATGGAGTTTGACATGTTTGGACTAGTCCAGTGATCTGCAAACTTGACTCTTCAGCTGTTAAGGAACTACAAATCCCACAATGCATTGCAGGAGTCTGACAGCCACAGTCATGATTCATAAGGGCAAATGCATTGTGGGGCTTGTAGTTCCTTAACAGCTGGAGAGCCAAGTTTGCAGATCAATGGACTAGTCCAATATCTGTCAGATCTTTCAGCTTTTTACTACCTACTGAAAGGGACAGCAACATAGGAAAAAAATTATATCAAATCTTACTATGCAAGAAATGTACATTTTATATGTACTGTATGTATGATTCTTAAACATTTTACAATTTTTTTCCGATAGTGGCTTTCTAATGGGCTCTGTCAGAAGTAGCCAAGGTCAGGTCTGTTGTACTGCACAGGCGCAAGCAGACCTGACCGGGCTGGGCTATTTCCTGTGGAAAAAAATGCATTAAAAAACACTCAATACTCTGCATCTGAGCCTCTGAAGAAGCTGTTAAGAAGCTGTTAAGCCGCAGTGTCACCTACCCCCACTGCCTTGTCTATATCTGTCTTGTGTCTTAACCATTGGTGGGGAATAAAGCATTGAAGTTGTACTCCTACGTTCCCGGCTTCTCTCCTCTTGGTAATCAGAAACAGCGTTTCACTGTGAGCACAGGTATTTAGACTCAAGCTTTTGTTGCTGACACACTGCCTTTCATCTAGTGCAAGCATTCTTTGTCTATGCACTTCAAAATGCAAGACCACTTTTCTAAAAACGGGTGAAATCGCATATGTACTTTTCAATGGGTATAGCATAAACAGGGCCCAATACAGTAGAATTAGGGGCAGTTAAAGCACTTCCTGACAAGTAAAGCGGAGATCCTTTTGTAATGTCAGCAGGGCCGGGCAGAGGCGAGAGAGGCTCCAGCCTCAGGGCGCAGTGTAGGTTGGAGCACAACTCACTCAGCTATCATTCCCTTATTGTGTTTGAAGTAGAGATAAATAAGAAAAGGGGATACATGGAAGTGACTGCAAGCCAGATAACTAGAGATTACAGTGCTGAGGGTGTTGGGGGCGTTGGGGCACCTCATAGTCTAATAGCAATCAGTGTGTGACGCTTGGGGTGGGAGGGATGGAGGGGCGCACTTTGGTGTCTCAACCTTGGGTGCTGGAGGACCTTGTCCTGGCTCAATGTCAGCACAGTGGTGTAATAGTAGTCCTGCGTTCAAATCTCAAGCAGGGCACTATCTGCACAGAATTTGTATGTGTGAGTTTTTTCCCAAAAACATACAGATACTATAAGCTCTTTGGCTACAATAGACATGACCAGGTAAACTCCTGACTGAAACGAACTTGACAGGAACAATGTCTCTACACCAGGACTTAATGCGAGCAGGGGCAGTGTCGGCTCTGCGGTGATCTTAATGCAGGCTGTAAATATCTCTTAGTGACAGCAAGGCTTTCACATTCAATACACTTTATATAATCAGCAGAAGATTCCTTCACTTTAGCTGGGCAGCTCTATCTTGCATCAACAACTGAATCATCAACACAAGGTCTCTGTATCTTTAAAGCTTTTGCACGCAAGCAGTCTCTAGTAACAGCACTTTGAACAGAATTGCCTCTTCAGGTTCTGGGTTGCTATATTTCTATCTCAGCAAGCCTCCACTGAACACTGGCTACCAACTGAACACACACTGTGACTTGTAGTTGGCCCTAAGGCTCATACTCATGTGGCTGCCGGGGATTCTTTCTTTCCGGGCTAGCTCGGATTTGCTCTGTGCACGCTGCCTCTGGTCACTGTCTGGCCTGGTTGCCGCTGTCTTAGGCCCAGTGCACACCGAGCGGTTTTTGGAGCGATCCGCCGGCCGCATCCGCCTCTAAAAACGCTTGTCTAATGTATTGCAATGGGATGGTGCACACCGGCGGTTTGCGGTTTTTGCCAAGCCGCAAACGCGCCTCCTGCTGCGCGTTTGCGGTTTTCGGAAGCGTTTCGTCCTCAATGTAAAGTAAAGGAAAAACGCAAACCGCTCTGAAAAACGCTAGTTCAGAGCGTTTTGCCAGGCATTTTTGTTACAGTAGCTGTTCAGTAACAGCTTTTACTGTAACAATATGTGTAATCTGCTACACAAAAACGCACGCAAAACCGCTAGGTATGTTTAGAAAACCTCTCTAAACATACCTAGAATCGCTCTGAAATCAGCTCCCAAAACCGCTAGCGTATTGCGGATCTGCTAGCGGTTTTGGTGTGCACTGGGCCTTACTTGCTTTGCGGTGGCCTCTGCACTGCTGCCGGGTCCCCTCTTAGCCTCTGGGGTGACTGCTGTGGCCGTTCTACTCTGTGCCTCTCCCGCTTTCTCCGCCGCCTCCTGACTCTCTAAGTTCCTCCACACGACTGACGTTTCAGCCAGTTCCCTCTGGCTCAGCCTCTCTTGCCCTGCCCCTCGGCGCCTGCGCTGTAGTGTCTGACAGGACATTTGGGGCTTCTAGAAAGTTCCACTGCTCTGTGTACTTTGGTCACCTGGCAACAGTCTATGCGACCATCTCAGAGCTTCCACTCCTCTCTCATGCGCCGTTTTGGTTCCACTAGGCTAACATCTATGGCGAAATTTAGCCTTAGAAGCTAAAGTTACCACACACATAGAAATACATTAGCAAAATCTTGGGACCCTCTTTTAGAGGGTTACAACTTATATATTCTAAATATACTCTCTAAAGTTGTGCAGAAGATGTTGACGCTATATAAATAAATATAATAATAATACCGTAATAATAATAAACTTATTTAGCAGTCTAACCCTGCGAGCTATAAAGTGATCTGGCACATTTCTCTTGGCTTTACATTTAACAAAGTCAGTTCTCATTATATGACCGCTGACATTCGGCTAGCCCTGCAGCCAGTCACGTAATAGCTGTAAAATGAAATACTCAATAGAACTTGTGTCAAAAATTGCTCAGAAATGTCACTTTTCAATGTGGGAAGATCCTCTCCCATCGGCTGCTGACAGTAACAGGAATCCTCTTCACTTTGTGTTTTCCACATGACTAAAAGACTTCTAAAAGCCTTCACTCTGTCTCTTCCACCTGACAAGATCTCCTTGCAGTTCAGTCAGGACTTAGAAGAAGAAGTCTTAATCATGCGGAAGAGACAAAGAGAGAAGGGGAATCCCTGTCAGCAGCCCTTGACACATCCTATTAAGTAACAAAATGTTGTAGTTAAAAATCAGAGTATATTTTCTCTAGGGAGCACACAGGAGCTCCACCCACCCTCACCTACTGCTGGTAAGTGAATAACTCTTCGTAGCCAGCACCGCAGCTACTGCAGATTATTAATAAAGGGAACGTAAGTAAGAGCAATATGGAAATTCCATCTTCATTTCCTTATAAAATATGCCAGATGCCTGACCGTCATGCTGAGCTTTTTGACTTCAGGTATGTTTGCGTTGCATACCTGCAACAAGCATGCCGCTAGTGGAATCAGACCAGAGTCACAGCATCTGATCTGCTGCTCATTTTGGGCCAGTAACTTATAGTTAGTTAGAGATGAGCAAAAATGCTCATGAAATGCGAGAGCATCCTGCAGCTTGCTAGAGGTTAGAGTGAGATCTGCGGGAGTTAACTTGGCCACTGCCTGCATTTCAATACAGTCTGTGTGACTTTCCATCGGCTTACACTTCCCAATTCAGAGCTAAAAGTTCTTCCTAGCCACGTATTGGTAACTTTACATTGCTTGTTGGTGCCGGAAGAACATTACCACTGGGGGAGAAGCCTGCAGAGGGGTCCAGGGCTCTAGGGGCCCCCGATTACTTACCCTCCTTCCCTTTTATACATTGCCTACCTTCAGTCATGGGCGGGAGGAATCATTTTGGCTGCACCATTATTGGGGGTAGAAAGGAAGGGGATTTGAAATATGTCCACTGGCAGAGATGGACCAACCGGCTGTGGGGATACCATATGGTGTGGGAATGTTGAGGGGCCAACCAACTGTGGGGATACCATGTGGTGTGGAAATGTTGAGGGGCCAACCGGCTGTAAGGATACCATATGGTGTGGGAATGTTGAGGGGCCAACCGGTTCTAAAGATACCATGTGGTGTGGGAATGGTGAGGAGCCAACAGGCTAAGGGGATACCATGTGGTATGGGAATGTTGAGGGGCCAACTGGCTGTGAGGATTCCAAATGTTGAGGGGCCAACCGTCTGTGGGAATATCACGTGGTGTGGAAATGTTGAGGAGCCAACAGCCTGTGGAGATAACATGTGGTGTGGAAATGTTGAAGGACCCATCAGTTTTACTGGGGGAAATGAGGGTGCATGATTTGTCGTTGTATCCCTGCTAGTGCCTTCCTTCTATGGTTTACCAGCATCATGGAAGATCTATATAAGAGAGTAGATGGTCTTACTTCTTGTTGGTGAATAGCAGGCCCAGTCCGGTCGTAAAAATCTTACTGGTGGGTCTGCCGCGCTCTCTTACAATTAACATGGAAGAATTTATTTTGTAAAGTACATCTGGCACCAGAAACCTATCTCCACTCCAGTTTCACCCTGTGTTCTGCGGGGCGGGGAAGATTTGTGTGGTGTTTGGGTCTAGAGTTTCACCTCCTCGTCCAACATTTGATATATTACAGATGATGTGTTGGATGGAGCCAAGGTTAAAGGCTGTTCAGTAAAATATAAACTCGTTGGATTTTGACGCTGCTTTTCCAAGTATTTTATGAAAGCTTGACAAAAGACCCAAAAGCTTTGCTTCAGGAGGATTTGAAAATGATAATTACGTTGAGAACATTCAGGTGTTTATGCCTAAAGCCTTATACACATGCTAGGCTTGTTCTCGGCCGAGGTGGCCAGTCCAGGCTATCCTGGATGAGAATCTAGCATGTATATATAAAGAAGTCCTTCAAGGTCTGCAGTAGTTACTTAAAGAGACTCTGTAACAACAAAAACCTCCCCTGGGGGGTACTCACCTCGGGTGGGGGAAGCCTCCGGATCCTAATGAGGCTTCCCACGCCATCCTCTGTCCCACGGGGGTCTCGCTGCAGCCCTCCGAACAGCCGGCGACAGAGCCGACTGTAGCTTCAATATTTACCTTTGCTGGCTCCAGCGGGGGCGCTGTGGCTGCTTTCGGCACGGAAATAGACGGAAATACCCGATCTCTGTCGGGTCCGCTCTACTGCGCAGGCCCCGGAAACTTGCGCCTGCGCAGTAGAGCAGACCCGACGGTGATCGGGTTTTTCCGCCTACTTCGGAGCCGACAGCCGTCAGAGCGCCTGCGCAGGAGCCAGGAAGGTAAATATTACGTCACCGCTGCACGGAGGGCTGCAGCGAGACCCCTGACGGATGGAGGACGGCGTGGGAAGCCTCATTAGGATCCGGAGGCTTCCCTCACCCGAGGTAAGTACCCCCCAGGGGACGTTTTGTCGTTACAGTTCCTCTTTAAAGGACACCCGATGGAAAAAAAGGCCCCAGCT